>NC_083839.1:5107304-5182304 GCF_015708825.2 Lethenteron reissneri
ACAACTGTGGTGATTGCGACGATTGCCGGGTCGTCACCGTCCCCAGTGCCGTGCCACTCACTCACCGACCGGCGTGTTGCTTGGAACCTTCTGCTCCTCCACCGGCAGCAGCAGCTCGAACGACAGATCCTACGTCGGCACGCACCCAAGACAAAGACAGCCCCCAGATAAGCCTCTAGCAGACCGCTGGGGCAAGTGCTGTCGGCGAGCACCGATGAAAGCTGGCACGGCGTACGAGGTGGTGGCGTGTACCAACACCGATGCCGTGTTCACGCACACCGCAACAAAGCCGAGCTGAGGGGCCCCCGCCCCGATTGGGTCAAGATATCGCCCGCGACTGACGTTGGTCATGGCCGGGAATCGAACTCGGGGTTTCGAACTCGGGGCCGCTGGGTTTTGAAGCGCAGTGCGCTAACCGCTGCACCGCCGCTCCGCAAGCGAGAGCTCGAATCGCGCCCAACACACCTCCACCTATCGCCTGCGTCTCATACACACAAAGACAAAGATCCCCCGTATAGCCTTTAACGGGCTCTGTTGGAGCAAGGGCTACTGGCGAGCGCCTACGAAAGGCCAGCACGGCACGCGAGGGGGTGGGTGGCCAGCACCACGCCAAACTGCCTTTGTCTCCCCAGTGGTGATGTTTTACACATTGCACCGGGTATTCATTTGAGGCCGAGTCGACCTAGGGGGGAGGCCCATGACCGGTTCAGAGAATCGTCAATGAAGTCACCACCACGCTCGCACACACGCTCCAAAGACGAAGACATGCACCACACACGCGCTCACCACGGACACACCACACCACACACGTACGCACCACACATGCGCACCACACACGCACCACACGCACCAAAGACGAAGACATGCACCACACACACGCGCGCACCACGGACACGAGCAACGCACCACCACACACGCACACGCACACACCACACGCACACACCACACACATTCACACGTACGTACACACACACAAACCACACACACACATGTACACAACACACGCACCACACACGCATCACACAATGCGGCGGCGGCGACGTTGGCACCTTGCGAGTGTTGCGCACGTCGCTGTAGAGGAGTGCGTCGGGGAGCTGTGGGCCTCGGGGCCCATGGGCGGGTCGGCCACCACCACGGTGACCCACACGCGGGGTCCGAAGGGGCGGCCCTCGTGCGCCAGCCGCCAGTGCGACGTGTAGGTGCCCTCGGCCGCGGGGGCCACAAACTCCACGGAGAGCGTGCCAGTGCTGCCCGGCGCCAGGAAGGGCACGCTCACCTCGCGTCCCGTGCTCACCGCCACGCAGAGGTTTCCCCACAGCAGCTGCAGCTGTCGCGGACAAACAACGCACGGACAGGCAAGCACGCGCGTACACACACACACACACAGGAATTTAAGGACGGATGGACCCAGGCATATGTATGGAGGGACACGCACATATACGGACGGACACGCACACAGAGGATTGTAAGGACGGATGTACACGGACGTATGAAGGTATGGAGGGACATACGTACGCATGGACACACAGGAATGTAAGGATGGGCGTATGGATGGACGGATCCGGGCGTACGTATATACAGAGAGAGACGGGTGGATAAAAGAGACAAAGATCTCTCGTATAGCCTGAACACAGTTGGGGCAAGTGCTGTTAGCGAATATCATCTGTGAAGGCCGGCACGCTACTGGAGGAGGGTGGGTGGCCAACACCACGCCCGGCTGCCTTTGTCTCTTCCCATGTTGATGTTGACTGCCCAGGGCACCAGGTACCTTTGTGAAGGATGAGCCGACCTCGGGCAGGCCCAGGACTGGCTCAAATATTGCCGCTGTTTTTGGTTGCGTGAAGGAATTGTCAACATCAAGTGACGATTATCTGAACCAGTCACTGTGCCTCACCTAGGTCAACTCGGCTTTAAATGAGTACCTCGTGCGCGTCGTGTAAACATCGGCGTTGGGGAGTCAAAGGCGGCAAGGCGTGGTCCCTCTGGCCGCCCACCCCCTCGCGTGCCATGCCGGCCTTCACAGGTGCTACTCGCTAACAGCCCTTGGCCCTACAGTCTGTTCAAGGCAATATTGACGCTGCTGCTACTGGGCATTTGGAGGCAGTCGCCCTCCAGCAACAACGGAGGGCGGAGGAGCGACGCTCGCAACAACGAGCGGAGCGCCGGGCGGCTAAAACGCCGCGAGTTGGCGCAGTAGGGGGCACAGGTGGTGCATCGGCCACTCGTCTCAGTCGACCCGTGACACCTGGGTCTGCCCCGTGCCCTCCTGCCAGTAGCGAGCCATCCGCACTTCACGTGACAGCCTCAAAGTGCACCGAGCCTGGCACGAGCGCCGCGGGGTGACGTCACCACCGCCACCGCTGTTGTTGTTGCCGCTGTACCGTGGTGCGCGAGTCCCAGGCCATGTTGCCCGTGTTGCACATGCGCCAGTGCTTGATGAAGCGCATCTCGGGCTGCACGTGGGTGCCGTCGGGCAGATTCTCCTCCACGAACACGGCGTTGACGCACGCCAGCGCCGGGCTGGGGGGGGGAGGGGAGTGGGCAGGCTGTGCATAAACCATCACGCGGAACGACGCTCATCTTCGCAGCAGCGGCGGCAGCGGCTTTCGGCTGCGAGCCATCCAACAAGGCGGTGGTCACCGCATCGCTCGGTGCTTTCAGATGCGCTTTGCGGCCGTCTGGAATGCTCTTCCTTCCGATATGAGGAAGCTACTGGGAGCCGATCATCTAGATCAGGGGTCGGGAACCTTTTTGACTGGGAGAGCCATAAACGCAATATATTTATTAATATATTTCATTGACAGCCATATAGTATTTTGACGTATAATAAATTAAATATGCCTTACTTTTAATGCGACTTCTGGTCACGGGATCCGTGACCCGAGAAATTTTATCTTCAAAACTAATTTCTGTTCACTTTAAAATGACACAGTATTATTAAGCAATATCACAAGTATTTTAAAATCAGTTCCAAACTGATTTTATTTGAATTTTTTTATTATTATTTTTTTCAACTCAAATTGTCTGGGAGCCATATGCCGTCACGGAAGAGCCATATATGGCTCGCGAGCCATAGGTTCCCGACCGCTGATCTAGATTGACAAACTCGTTTCTTACAGCTGCTTTGTGCGTTTAGTTCGCCGTCCTTCCTCCCGCACCCTCGAGTAGCACGGCGCGAGACGAGTTTCACGTAGACGTGCACAACTTGAAGCTGCACTCGAGCAGTAGCTCCGCGACATCCGCTTCCGCGGGCCGGTCCCTGACAACATGACGGGGGCGTCCGAGACTTCCCCTAAGGGGTTCGACATCTCACGATGGCGCGACGCAACCGCCGCAACCGCCGCAACCGCAGCAACCGCAGCAACCGCTCACATGTGAGAGGGCGCAACCAGCTGAGCAGCCGCCGCCGCCGCCGCCTCCTCGAAATTCTCCTCCTTCTCCTCCTGCTCCTCCTCCCGCTTCTTCTTTGCACCGCCTGCAGCGCCCACCCCCGCCGGGGCGCCGGCCGCGACCGCGACCCCGGCCCAGGCGCGGCCGTAGCGTTGCATGCTCAGCTGGCGCTTGATCTCGCGGAACTCGGCCTTGCGCTGCTTCTTCTCGGCGCGCAGGCGCTGCTTCTCCAGGCGCAGGAGCTCCTTCTCGGCGCGCAGGCGCTGCCTGTGGGAGGGGCGGGGGGGGGCACGGGGTCACGCCGGCGCTGACGCTTGTTGCCTCGCAGCACGCCACGGAGGGCGCCCGGGGAGGTGGGGGGGGAGGGTTCCATCCCTACGACTCGGACGCCTTGCGGCGCCGTGCGCACGCGGATGAGCGTCTAACGTGCAAGCGCACGTGTGATCAAGTGTGATCGAGTGTGAATGAGTGAGTGCAAGTGAGAGTGAATGAGTGTGTAAGTGTGCGTGGATACAAGTGCTTGCTAATAGCACTTGCCACAACAGTCTGTTAAGGCTATGTGGGGGACCTTTGTCTTTGTGGGTGGAACGCTAGTTTAGCAGTTAGCGAGCGGCGCTAAGGAACCCGACGACCCGAGTCCGTTTCCCGTTCACGGCCATCAACACCACGATTATCTGAACCGGTCCTGGGCCTCCCCTATGTCGACTCAGCCTCAAAACAAATACCGGGTTCAGTTGTGTAAACATCGCCACTGGGGAGACAAAGGCGGCCGGGCGTGGTGCTGGCCACCCACCCCCTCGTGTGCCGTGCCGGCCTTCATAGGTGCTGCTTGCTAACAGCACTTGCCCCTACAGTCTGTCAAGACTACTTGTCTTTGTGTGTGGAGTTTGTGTGTGTGTGAAGTTTGTGTGTGTGTGTGGAGTTTGTGTGTGTGTGTGGAGTTTGTGTGTGTGTGTGGAGTTTGTGTGTGTGTGGAGTTTGTGTGTATGTGTGGAGTGTGTGTGTGTGGAGTTTGTGTGTGTGTGGAGTTTGTGTGTGTGGAGAGTGTGTGTTTGTGTGTGAAGTTTGTGTGTGTGTGTGAAGTTTGTGTGTGTGTGAAGTTTGTGTGTGTGGAGTGTGTGTGTTTGTGTGTGAAGTTTGTGTGTGTGTGTGAAGTTTGTGTGTGTGTGAAGTTTGTGTGTGTGGAGTGTGTGTGTTTGTGTGTGAAGTTTGTGTGTGTGTGTGAAGTTTGTGTGTGTGGAGTGTGTGTGTTTGTGTGTGAAGTTTGTGTGTGTGTATGGAGTGTGTGTGTCTGTGTGGAGTTTGTGTGTGTGTGTGAAGTTTGTGTGTGTGTGTGAAGTTTGTGTGTGTGTGAAGTTTGTGTGTGTGTGTGTGGAGTGTGTGTGGAGTGTGTGTGTGGAGTTTGTGTGAAGTTTGTGTGTGTGTGTGTGGAGTGTGTGTGTGAAGTTTGTGTGTGTGTGTGAAGTTTGTGTGTGTGTGGAGTTTGTGTGTTCTCTCTCTTCCCCCCGTTCTGCATGGGTTTCCTCTGGCATCCCCGGTTTCTTCTCACGGCTTCAAGGCCACACACCCACACACACCCACACACACACTTACACACACACACCCACACACTTACACACACACACCCACACACCCACACACACACACCCACACACCCACACACACCCACACACACACTCACACACACACCAACACACACACACATACACACACCCACACACACACATACACCCACACCCCCCCACACACACCCACACACACACACCCACACACACACATACACCCACACACACCCACTCACACCCACACACACCCACTCACTCACACCCACACACACACACCCACCCACACACACCCACACACCCACACACACCCACACACACATCCACACACACACCCACACACACACCCACACACACAATGTAACTGGCATGTGCCAGAACATCTCTCTGCTGAATAACTACTCTCATGAACAAAAAAAAAACAATGAGTCTTGAGACTTAGCGAGGCCTCACCCGAGTAAGTAGACGCTATATAATATATGATAATATCAAGCGCCCGTCTGTATGCGGGCTTGTGTGTGTGTGTATGCTGAACTTCTTTTGCATCGCACGTAGCCAACCGGTGCTGAACACAGTTGAGGGGCAGGTGTATGTGTTCATCACGGTACTGTCCCGTCCCGTTAGCACTTCCCCGTACTTCCTATGCCATGAGCATTGCCTGTCCCGCTTGTACTGCCTGTCCCGCTTGTACTGCCTGTCCCGCTTGTACTGCCAGTCCAGCTTGTACTGCCTGTCCCACTTGTACTGCCTGTCCCACCTGTCCCACTTGTACTGCCCGTCCCGCTTGTACTGCCTGTCCCACTTGCACTGCCCGTCCCACTTGTACTGCCTGTCCCACTTGTACTGCCTGTCCCCGCCGCGGTCTCGTACTTGGCGTCCCGGGCGCCAGCTCCGTTGTCCGGCTCGTCCGAGTCGCGAGCCCGAGGATCTGGGGGGGCCGCCCCGTTGCCGGGGGGGTGTCCCTTGGCCGCCCCGTTGCCGGGGGGGTGTCCCTTGGGCGGCACGCCTCCGGCGAGCTCGCGAGCCAGGCTCTTCCGCACCTCCTTGGTCACGCGGACCGTCACGTCCATCACCACTTTCTCTCGGAACTGAAGCAGAGGAGAGGGACGGGGGGACGGCGGGGGGAGTCACAGCCGTCATATGATCTCCCCCTGTTCTCACTCTGTGTAGAACAGGGAGAGATCATACACACTCCACTCACTCTGTGTAGAACAGGGGGAGATCATACAAACTCCACTCACTCTGTAGAACAGGGGAAGATCATACAAACTCCACTGACTCTGTGTAGAACAGGGGGAGATCATATAAACTCCACTCACTCTCACTGCAGAACAGGGGGGGATCATACAAACTCCACTCACTGACTCTCACTGTAGAACAGGGAGAGATCATACAAACTCCACTCACTCACTCTCACTGCAGAACAGGGGGAGATCATACAAACTCCACTCACTCTGTGTAGCACAGGGAGAGATCATACACACTCCACGCAAAAAGGCGCCCAAGTCGAAACTCGAACCCAGGCTCTGGTTTGCCGCGTAGAAGCTGCCCTCACCTTCTCCATGTACTCCTGGAACCACGGAGGCGGTGTGCCGGGCGGTACCGGGAAACCATCCCCACCGCCACCGGTGGCGGCACCATCACCGTCAACGTCACCAGGATCATCGCCGCCGCTGCTGCTGCTGCCGCCGCCATCAACGTCCGGGCGCTGGGTCACCACCAGCGGAGTCTCGTCCACCTTCACGGGCAGCGTCCACAGCATGAGAAGGCCAAATGAGATCCGCACACCACCACCACCACCGCCGCCACCACCGCCACCGCCGCCACCGCCGCCCCCGCCACCACCGCCACCACCACCACCGCCACCACCACCACCGCCACCGCCACCACCACCACCACCGCCACCGCCGCCGCCACCACCACCACCACCGCCGCCACCACCGCCGCCACCACCACCACCGCCGCCACCACCACCACCGCCACCACCGCCGCCGCCACCACCACCGCCACCACCACCACCAGCCGCACGCGGAGACGTCTCGTCGCCTACTTACAGCGGCACTTTGCAACTCCGGTCTGACTTTTTCATTATTACTGTTGACTATCTTTTTTTTAATTTTACCAGCTAAGGCCCACTGAGCTATGTAGCTTTTGTTTTTTTTTCAAATCAGAAGCGACCTGGCCACAAATGACAGCTCAACGAAATTGACTTATCACGTGGAAATATGTAGCAGCCGAATATTTTTAAATGCGTGATGTTGATTCTTAAAGTGGAGGAGGAAAACCGGAGGACCGTGACCACGGGGGCGGGAGAGACACGCAAACTCCATATGTAAAGCAGCAGGCGCCAGGGTCGGGATTTAACCCACGACCTCCTGCAACTACAGCACTCCATCCTGTCACCGTTTCGTTCGCCATGGCAAGCGCCTTGAGTGAAGGTGCTCTGCATATGGACCGAACATGTTGGTTGATCAGGAAAACGCGGAATGGAGTTGCAAAATGCCGTTCACATTACCACAAGCTGGATCCGGATCACCGTATGGCTAGGGTGACTGCGATGGCAGGAGTGAACCCAAAACCACATTCCGATTTGCCCTCCACCACCCAGTCACTTTCTTTACGCTTTCCAAGTCACCACGGGACCCTGTGTTGGCAGTGTCACAAGTTATGAAAGCTGAACCGGAGCTAATCATGTGGTCGGCGATTGCATTGCCCGTGTGCTGCTCACCTTATCAACACAAATCCCGCAACGGAGGCAGAGTCGAGGAACATGCGAAGATTACCAGAGCCGTATTTTGCGCGCATTTTTTCCCCGCCACGAGCGTGCGTGGCTACGCAAAGCGTGATCGGTGTCTACTTAGCGCGCCAACACCTTGACCCCGGATATTTATTTAGGGCAGATTAAAAAATGGTATTTGACAGCTCTCCAACGAAAGTTTAAGGCGTTCGTATGTTAGCTCTGCTCGGCGGTCCATCCATAAGAGGGGTGTGCGGGACATAAACGAATCTCGGAACGGCGATCCGATACGAGCGAAGCTTTCGTATAAGTTGCAGTGCTTATCAGACAATCATTCACCCCGTTGAAAATCACGTGGGGTGACCTTCCCCCAAATGTTGGCACTCAAACCAGAGAGCAAAACGGACCATTTGCAAACACGCGGCTGCATCCAGCGCCAGGCAACAGCCGCCCGCCGGCTTGCGTACGGCCAAATCAAAACTTGCCGAATCCGTTTCAACAAAAATCCACGCGGCGCAACGGGGCGACCTTCCCCCCCCCCTCCCTCCAACCCATCGTGTTTAAGATGTTGACACGCGGCGCGATGCCCCGCGGGGCCGTCTGCAAGGCAGCGACGGTACCGACGCACGAAGGCGAGTCGTGCCGAACCGAGGTCGAAGGTTACAAGAAGGGTCGTGCACAGCAGAACGGGGCCATTCTTCACCCGCCTCGCCTCGGCTCGGCTCTGTACGACGGCGGCAAACGCTGCTCAAGCCCGGCGAGTGACCGCCAGCAAACAGGTCGTGCCGGCGGTGAGGAGCAAGCCAAGTTGAATCACCGCTGCCCACGAGTTTCATTGGTTGGCGTGGCAGACGCGCCGGGTTCCCCGAGCGGGGTACAAATCTTCACAAACCTGATTCTTCTGCTGCTGCTGCTGCTGTTGTTGCTCCTCAACTTGCTGCACCACCGCCTGCTGCTGCGGTTGAGCCTGCTGCTGGAACTGCAGCACCTGCTGCTGGTGCTGCTCCTGAAATTGCTGCACCACCGCCTGCTGCTGCTGTTGAACCTGCTGCTGGAACTGCAGCACCTGCTGCTGGTGCTGCTCCTCAACTTGCTGCACCTGCACTTGCTGCACCACCGCCTGCTGCTGCTGTTGTTGAGCCTGCTGCTGGAACTGCAGCACCTGCTGCTGGTGCTGCTGAATCTGCTGCTGGTGCTGCTGAATCTGCTGCTGGTGCTGTTGAAGGTGCTGCTGAAGCTGCTGCTCAAGCTGCTGCTGGTGATGCTTGTGGTGATGGTGGTGGTGATGAGGTTGGTGGTGGTGGTGGTGCTTTTCGTGGTGGTGGTGGTGGTGGCGGTGGCGGTGTTCATCATAATGCTGCTGCTGTTGCTGCTGCTGCTGCTGCGATATGAAGACGGCTGCAGGCTCCTGCACACTTGTGGTTGTTGTGGTGCTGCTGCTGCTGACGCTGACGTTGCCGCTGCTGGAGTCATCCGTCCCTGAACTTGATTCCTCGTTGTGGACGGTGATGTGCAGAACATAGCCATCAGCACATGCCACCTGTATACATACAAAGACAAAGATCACCCATATAGCCCGAACAGACTGTAGGCGAAAGCGCTGTTAGGGGGTGGGTGGCCAGCACCACGACCGGCCGCCTTTGTATAAATAAACACGAACGTGCACATGCACGCACAGACACTTGCAGATACAACCACCACCATTCGCCACGATGTGGTGGTGAAGTCACCACAGCGCTTGTGCCACGCCAGGTACACTCGAAGCCCGCGTCAAGTGCCGAAGGCTCGCTGGCAGGTCACGGGATAGACCCAGGTGCCATGGGATGACTGAGATGGCTGGCAGATGTACCACCTGTGCCAACTTGCGATGTTTTAGGCATCTGGAACTTTCCTCGTTATTGTGAGCATCACTCCTCTGCCCTCCGATTTTGTTGGAGGGCAATTGCCTCCAACTGCCCAGTAGCATCTTTTACAAGCCTCCTCCATAGAGGCCGATCCACATCCTCCTGTACCGCATCAGTCCATCCCTTCTCTAGCCCGCACTCGTTTAGCCCCCTCGATCGGGCCAAACAGAAGCAGCTTGGGCAAGCGGTGGCTGGGCATGCGGGCTACACGACACAGCCAAGGCCGCGTCGCCTGCCGGATGAGCTCACCGATGGCACCGTGGCCAGATCTTTAACAGATTTGCGAGCTCCACGCACGCAATCCAGAGGCTTATTCTTAGGTTTTTTCGGTAAAGTCACGTAGGTAAAAACATTAAAAAGTAAAATCAAATAAAAATCACGACGTTTCGGAGGTGGCACCGTCACAGCCACGACGGCTGTATCAAGTAAATGAGAGATTGCAGGAGCTACTAGTTGATACAGCTGTCGTGGCTGTGACGGTACCACCTGAAGACGGAAGCTTGTGTTGCCTCCGAAACGTCGTGATTTTTATTTTATTTTACTTTTATTAATTTTTTAACCTACGTGACTTTACCGAAAAAAACCTAAGAATATGAATCATTGCAGTCACGAAAGCTTCAAATCTAGAATTAATCCAGAGGCTGCCGGTTAAACCCATCATCGGGTGGATTCAGGACAACTTGGCCAGTAGGCCAACTCTTGGCTCACATCCAAACAATTATCCCCGTTGGTATTTATAACCACAACACGGTCTTTGCGTTGTTTTGAGTCCCCTGACTACGGTGAACACTCACTGCCCGCTGCCAGCAATGTTACGCAAGAGCTAAACACGGCACGGTATTGTTTAGTTACGGACGACAGTGCCCCTCCCTCCACCACCCTCGGGGGGGGGGGGGGGGTTAACTTCCATCGGCTCTGCTCGTAGTCACGCCCAGCCAGGTATGCGCGTGTACATGTGTGCGTACGTGTGTGTGTACATGTGTGTACGTGTGTACAGTGTGTGTGTACATGTGTGTGTACGTGTGTACAGTGTGTGTGTACGTGTGTACGTGTGTGTACGTGCGTACGTGTGTGTGTACATGTGTGTGTGTACGTGTGTGTACGTGTGTACATGTGTGTGTACGTGTGTACAGTGTGTGTGTACATGATGTACGTGTGTGTACGTGTGTGTGTACGTGTGTGTACATGTGTACGCGTGTGTACGTGTACGCGTGTGTGTACGTGCGTGTGTACGTGTGTGTACGTGTGTGTACGTGTGTGTGTACGTGTGTGTACATGTGTACGCGTGTGTACGTGTACGTGTGTGTGTACGTGTGTGTACATGTGTACGACGTGTGTGTACGTGTCTACGTGTGTGTGTGTACGTGTGTACGTGTGCGTGTGTGTACATGTGTACGCGTGTGTGTGTGTGTACGTGTGTGTGTACGTGCGTGGGTGGGATGGCAGGGGGAGTGGTGGCACAGTAGTTAGGGTACTGCGCTACGAACCCGCCAACCCAAGTTCGCTGACCGGCTCAGGGCCGGCATCATTCGTGAGTTCAGATCCAGGCCTGGGCCTTCCATAGGTCGACTGAGCCTTAGTACCTGGTGCGGTGTGTAAACATCGGCCCCAGGGAGACTATTGGTGGCTGTATGGGAGACCTTATTTGTATCTGTGTGTGCATGTCTGGTTTTGTACACTGTGTTAGTGCGCGAGTGTGCGAGCGTGTGCGGGCGTTCTGTGAGCCTGAGCAGAATCTGAATATTCATTTACACTGGAGGAATCCAATGAGCTGTAAAGCGCTTTTTCACAAACGTCCGATTGGGGCGGGTAAAAACACATTTCGTACATGAGCGTGTACACACGAGTGTGCGTGGGTAAGCGGGCGTATGCGTGTGACAGGCGTGTGCGTGTGACAGGCGTGTGCGTGTGACAGGCGTGTGCGTGTGACAGGCGTGTGCGTGTGACAGGCGTGTGCGTGTGACAGGCGTGTGCGTGTGAGCGAGCGTGTCAGGTGATGGGCGAGTGACGCGCATCTCACCTTGAGCGCTTCGCCGTATTCCTCTGCGAAAACACAACAGCGAGTCAAGGCACTTCATGACGCAACCCTTGCATCACGCTCACGCGCTCACACTTACGCGCTCACACTCACCGTGCTCACACACTCACACGCTCACACTCACCGTGCACACGCTCACGCGCTCACGCGCTCACACTTACGCGCTCACACTCACCGTGCTCACACACTCACACTCACACCGTGCTCACACTCACACGCTCACCGTGCACACGCTCACACGCTTACACGCTAGCATGCTCACACTCACCGTGCTCACACTCTCACACGCTCACACTCACCGTGCACACGCTCACACGCTTACACTCACCGTGCACACGCTCACACGCTTACACGCTAGCATGCTCACACTCACCGTGCTCACACTCTCACACGCTCACACTCACCGTGCACACGCTCACACGCTTACACGCTAGCACGCTCACACTCACCGTGCTCACACACTCACACGCTCACACTCACCGTGCACACGCTCACACGCTCACACGCTCACACGCTAGCACGCTCACACACCGTGCTCACAATCACACGCTCACACACTCACACGCTCACACTCACCGTGCACACGCTCACACTCACACGCTCACCGTGCTCACAATCACACGCTCACACACTCACACGCTCACACTCACCGTGCACACGCTCACACTCACACGCTCACCGTGCTCACAATCACACGCTCACACACTCACACGCTCACACTCACCGTGCACACACTCACACGCTCACACGCTTACACGCTTACACGCTCACACTCACCGTGCTCACAATCACACGCTCACACACTCACACGCTCACACTCACCGTGCACACGCTCACACTCACACGCTCACCGTGCTCACAATCACACGCTCACACACTCACACGCTCACACTCACCGTGCACACGCTCACACGCTCACACGCTTACACGCTAGCACGCTCACACTCACCGTGCTCACAATCACACGCTCACACACTCACACGCTCACACTCACCGTGCACACGCTCACACTCACACGCTCACCGTGCTCACAATCACACGCTCACACACTCACACGCTCACACTCACCGTGCACACGCTCACACGCTCACACGCTTACACGCTAGCACGCTCACACTCACCGTGCTCACAATCACACGCTCACACTCACCGTGCACACGCTCACACTCACACGCTCACCGTGCTCACAATCACACGCTCACACACTCACACGCTCACACTCACCGTGCACACGCTCACACGCTTACACGCTAGCACGCTCACACTCACCGTGCTCACAATCACACGCTCACACACTCACACGCTCACACTCACACGCTCACCGTGCTCACAATCACACGCTCACACACTCACACGCTCACACTCACCGTGCTCACAATCACACGCTCACACACTCACACGCTCACACTCACACGCTCACCGTGCTCACAATCACACGCTCACACACTCACACGCTCACACTCACCGTGCTCACAATCACACGCTCACACACTCACACGCTCACACTCACACGCTCACCGTGCTCACAATCACACGCTCACACACTCACACGCTCACACTCTGGGTCACGGGCTGTGCGGGTGGGGCGAGCGATGTTGCTGCCGCCGCCGCTACTGTACGACGATTCCAATCGAGACACTTTTTGCAGGAAATTGTTTGAACACTGGAAGGTTATGGCCGAGGGCGGTGCACAATCAGTGTGCGTGTGTGTTTTAGCTTTGCCCCCATTTGGAGGTAATAAAGGTCAGAGTCTTAATGCCGTCATCAAGTCCCAACCGAGCCTCACAGCAACCAGATTTTGTAAAAGATTATTTCTAAACACAGGCTGGCTGGGGTGGGCGTCTTCTGTTCAACTTCATTCGCGCCGTACGTAGCCATCCGTGCTCATCGGACGTGTGCGTGGGGGGGGAAGGATAACAAACTAGACACACGAAAAGCCGTGATAATTGTTTTTTTACCCTTCTATCTGGCAACAAAACTGACACCTTTTTCACAAGGAGTCATGTTTGCATAGACCACAATACCTGCAGTCATAATGCAAACAAAAAACACAACTCTGATAATGTATGTATATGTACAAACAAAAAACACAACTCTGATAATGTATGTATATGTACATTATCAGAGTTATGTTTTTTTTTGTATTATGACTGCGGTAGTGGTCTATGCAAACATGACTCCTTGTAAAAAAGGTGTCAGTTTTGTTGCCAGATAGAAGGGTAAAAAACCAATTATCATATTTTTTACTGGCAAATGAGGTTCCAATGGTGACACGAAAAGCCGTTCGATAGAAATGAGTTTTTCAATCTAGATTTCAAGGTGCTTCCTAATAAAATCATCCGGACACGGGCGGCATCCGAGCAGGGTGCACCGCGCTACAAACCGATTCCACCCGCTGCTCATGAGAAAACGTTGGTCCTGTGTGCCTCCCCCCTAGGTCAGCTCGGCCTTAAATGTCCACACGCCATCTTGCCGAACGACTAACTACCGCCGTTGTGGTGCCAACTCGTTGTGGCCCGTGACTCCGTCTCTTATTATTTTTGCTGCCCTGACAAAGCTCTCGATAAATCAGATTTAAATCAGGGAGCAATTGATCATTATTGTGATATTTAGTGACCCGCTAACACCCATTTCTCCATCTTGCACTGCTGTCGTTAAGTTTTTGCATCGCTCGCTGTTGTAAACCCGCCGACCCCGTGACCCACGCTAGAGAGACCTCTGCAAGAAACAAAGAGCTTCACAGCCCATCGGATTGCTCCGCCTTGCAGTCCACATAAAGACTCAGCTTCTGATTAAACGAGCACTCGTGTGCCGCGTGTACACGCCGCCACTGGGCGGAGACAAAGCGGGCCGGGCGTGGGAGTGGTGGCCACGTGTGCCGTGCCGGCCCCTCACAGGCGCTCGCCAAAGGCACTTTCCCTCCGGAAGCCCGAGGCTACACGGGCGATCTTTGTCTTTATTGTGTTGTGCAGGGGATGCTTTGTTGCGCCGCCCTACCTTCAGTGTCGATGGACACCTGTGGAGAGAGAAAATGAGACGCAGCATCACCTGACACGGCATGGGACTTGGGAATATTCTTGGTTCAATCCCACTGCTCCCCCAGCGTGTGTGTGTGTGTCTCTATCACTGTGTGCATGTCTATCCCATGTGTGTGTCTTTATCACTGTGTGTGTGTCTATCACTGTGTGTGTGTGTCTCTATCACTGTGTGTGTGTCTATCACTGTGTGTGTGTGTCTCTATCACTGTGTGTGTGTGTCTATCACTGTGTGTGTGTGTCTATCACTGTGTGTGTGTGTCTCTATCACTGTGTGTGTGTGTGTGTGTCTCTATCACTGTGTGTGTGTGTCTTTATCACTGTGTGTGTGTGTGTCTTTATCACTGTGTGTGTGTGTGTGTCTCTATCCCCGTGTGTGTCTCTATCACGGTGTGTGTGTGTCTTTATCACTGTGTGTGTGTGTCTTTATCACTGTGTGTGTGTGTGTCTCTATCACTGGGTGTGTGTCTTTATCACTGTGTGTGTGTGTCTCTATCACTGTGTGTGTGTGTATCACTGTGTGTGTGTGAATCACTGTGTGTGTCTTTATCACTGTGTGTGTGTGTCTATCACTGTGTGTGTGTGTCTATCACTGTGTGTGTGTGTCTCTATCACTGTGTGTGTGTGTGTATCACTGTGTGTGTGTGTCTCTATCACTGTGTGTGTATCACTGTGTGTGTGTGTCTCTATCACTGTGTGTGTGTGTCTATCACTGTGTGTGTGTGTCATTATCACTGTGTGTGTCTTTATCACTGTGTATGTGTGTCTCTATCACTGTGTGCGTCTTTATCACTGTGTATGAGTGTCTATCCCCGTGTGTGTCTCTATCACTGTGTGTGTGTGTGTATCACTGTGTGTGTGTGTCTCTATCACTGTGTGTGTGTGTCTTTATCACTGTGTATGTGTGTCTCTATCACTGTGTGTGTGTCTTTATCACTGTGTGTGTGTGTCTCTATCACTGTGTGTATGTGTGTCTCTATCACTGTGTGTGTGTGTGTGTCTCTATCACTGTGTGTGTGTCTTTATCACTGTGTGTGTGTGTCTCTATCACTGTGTGTGTGTGTGTCTTTATCACTGTGTGTGTGTGTGTCTCTATCACTGTGTGTGTGTCTCTATCACTGTGTGTGTGTGTGTCTCTATCACTGTGTGTGTGTGTGTCTCTATCACTGTGTGTGTGTGTCTATCACTGTGTGTGTGTGTGTCTCTATCACTGTGTGTGTGTCTATCACTGTGTGTGTGTGTGTGTCTATCACTGTGTGTGTGTGTGTCTATCACTGTGTGTGTGTGTGTCTCTATCACTGTGTGTGTGTGTGTCTCTATCACTGTGTGTGTGTGTGTCTCTATCACTGTGTGTGTGTGTGTCTCTATCACTGTGTGTGTGTGTGTCTCTATCACTGTGTGTGTGTGTGCGTCTCTATCACTGTGTGTGTGTGTGTGTCTCTATCACGGTGTGTGTGCGTCTCTATCCCTGTGCGCGCACGACCGCCCACGTCTGGGTTTTCCCCGACGTGATTTACGAGGCTGAAATCATCGGACCCTTAAATATTTATCTGCTGCAAGAGAAGCTTCGTGCCCTTAACTTCGAGTAACGCTGTATAAAAAAAAACTGACGTGTCCATCTATAATTGCGTGGCGTCGCTTTCAGAGACCCGCCGTTTACCTATTTTAGTCTCCAAACCCCGAGTCTAGAACAGAGAGCCTGGCAACTCTTAAAAAAGAGGAAACTTTACCAAACGAGTCTCAATCGGCTCGCAGCCGTCGCTCCGGACTCCTCCTTCCAAGCGTTGTCAACATAGCCGCTGGGTGACTTGCCACGTCTATTAAAAGACGGAGTAGCGGCACGGGGACTGGGAACGCGTCCCCGCCAAACGCGGCGTCAGCCGTAGGGCGAACTCGCCGTTCGAGCTGAGCGGAGCGCCGCCTACTCGTTTGCTTTGGCTGCGGGGGCCGCTCTCTTCCGCTACAGCCTGCGAGCGAGCCGTGTGAATGAGTAACGTTCGTACACGTGGACGTTTCATCTTGTTTGTCTGCGTCGGGCGGCGGATGGTCTCAGATTTTGGCCCGATCAGTGCGTGGCTCACCCGGCGGTTCCCAACGTTTTCGAGTGAGCGGGCCCCTTTACAACCTCTAAACATTTTGCGGGCCAACACCAGCATCACACGCTAGCACGAGCAGTTGTTTGAAATTTGGCTGCGAGTTACCGGCTCGCTGAGTCTTACCTGGTAAGATTTAAAAAAAAATGTTTAATTTTATTTGCATATTTTTTAAAAAGTGATTTGCTTACTTTTCTTATACTTGGCACTGCTATCGTGTTTTTGCACTGCTTGTTGTTGTCACGTTCCGACTCCCGTACCCCTACGGGTCGTCCGTGAAAAAAGAGCTTAAGAGCTCATAGGATTTCCCCACTATAATTAAATATTCTTTTCCTGAAATTGTGGTGAGGATGTCTTTATTATTATTATTTTCCGCGGCCTTGCGGACCCCTGGCGGTCGGCGAGAGGACCACAAGGTTGGGAATGCGCTTGTCCTAACCCGTCGCGAAACAACTAAATTACGAATCGTCAAATATACTGGCCGCTAATAAAGCCGGACCGGACGTTTCCGTTGAAACCAACCCAAGGTTGGCAACACCGGCGGTGAAGGGCGGTGAAGGGCGGTGTGGGCCTGGCAGCCGGGGGGGTCTCTGTTGCACGTACCTCCTCGTTGTCCTCGTCCAGGTAAGTGTAGTGCGCGCTCGCCAGTCCAAAAGACGCGAGGATCTGCAGAAACAAAAACATCAGCTGCGGCGACAGACCGAGGGACACCTCCCACTCACCACCACCACATCCAAATTTGCCATGAGCTTAAAGTTGTAACCACTTAGGGGATGGTAAAGACTTCGCCTGGTGTGCAGGAAGTCGTTGCTTCGATCCCGACCCTAACGCCTGCTGTATATTTGGAGTTTGCGTGTCTCTATCTCTCTCTCTCATCATCATCACGGTGGCTAGATGTTAACTACCTCGCCTGGTATGCAGGAGGTCGTTGCTTCGATCCCGACTCGGATGCCTGTTGCTGTATATTTGGAGTTTGCATGTCTCTCTCTCTCATTATCACGGTGGCTAGGAGATGCTAACTACCTCGCCTGGTATACAGGAGGTCGTGGGTTCGATCCCGACCCTGACGCCTGCTGCTGCTGTATATTTGGAGTTTGCGTGTCTCTCTCTCTCTCATCATCACGGTGGCTAGGAGATGTTAACTACCTCGCCTGGTGCACAGGAGGTCGTGGGTTCGATCCCGACCCTGACGCCTGCTGCTGTATATTTGGAGTTTGCGTGTCTCTCTCTCTCTCCCCGTGGTCGCGTGGATTTTTTTTTCTCCGGGTCCTCCGGTTTTTCCCTCCGCATTTAGAATTGATATTACGCGTTTAAGAGTCTTTAGCTTATTTGACTGCTCTACACGATAAGCCACTTTGTTGAGCTCTGATATCTGGTCTCGGTTGCTTCTGACAACGATGACTCAGCAGGATTTACCTGGGAAGTTTTTGTGTGATTCATTCACCTTTCACATACTTTGCACTCGTGTTTTTGTATTGTTTGTTGTTCTAAACTTTCTGGCCCCATGCCCTCGACTGGACGCGTGTGAAAAAGAGCTTCACGGCTCAACGAATTCCTCCAGCAGTCTAAATACACGTTCTGATTCTGTTAAAATAAACATTCCGAACTCAAAACGGTGGCAAGTGATACCTGAACCGGTCCTGTGTTCACCCCTCCCTCTCCCTCCAACCGGCACGGACCAGCGTGGTGAAGTATGGTCAAACAACCCCCACCCCCTCAATGACCAACACTGCAGCGGGAATTGCCTTCTTCCATCTAGCAGTTGAGCGAGAAAGAGTTAAGAGTTATAATAGGTACTATAGTTTTTTATTTTATTTTAACAGGTAAGGCCCACTGAGCTATAGAGCGATTTTTCAGAGGCGACCTCGCCACAAATGATAGCTGAACGAAGTGGCTTATCATCACGTGGACATTTATAGCGGCAGCAAAATACTCCATAGCGGGTGATGTTGATTCCAAATGTAGAGGGGGAAAAAACCAGAAGACCCGGAGAAAATTCCAGACGACTTCGGGATGACAGATACGCAAACTCCAAATATACAACAAATGTCAGGGTCGGGATCCAACCGACAACCTCCTGCACACCAGGCGAGGTAGTTAACATCTCCTAGCCACCGTGATGCTGATGAAAAAAGAGAGACACGCAAACTCCAAATATACACAGCAAGTGTCAGGGTTGGAATCGAACCGACGACCTCCTGTATAGCAGGCGAGGTAGTTAACATCTCCTAGCCAATGTGATGCTGATGAGAGAAAGAGAGACACGCAAACTCCAAATATACACAGCAAGTGTCAGGGTTGGAATCGAACCGACGACCTCCTGTATACCAGGCGAGGTAGTTAACATCTCCTAGCCAATGTCATGATGATGAGAGAGACACGCAAACTCCAAATATACAGCAAGTGTCAGAGTCGGAATCGAACCCACGACCTCCTGTACACCAGGCGAGGTAGTTAACATCTCCTAACCACTGTGGGCACCCCATATACAAAATCTTGTGGAACCAACCACGTGGCAGCCGAGGGGAACAGCACGTTTGCATTTCTGGCAAGGGTAACTAAACACAGCCCTAGGGGCAAAATGCAGGAATTCAGAACACCAAATGTCAACATACAGCACAGACGCACTTACAATGCCGCATTTATACCACAGTGGCGCGCCACCCAGGGGTAAGTCCACACCAGAGGCCGCACAAACCACTTACAAAGACATTTCACCAAGTGAGATGCATTGTTTTTTATAGCATATCTAGTTCTGAGCGCTTGTGACAACCATGAAAAGTAAAGTTGAAATATTTTCGTGGCGAGCGTCAGCGTTGTAACCAGTGGCGGCTCGTGGCATTTCAACGAGTTGGGGCTGTTGTGAGTGACCTCTGAAATATTGTGTTCTACATCACGAGGCCTCCTTTGCCAGTACCAAAATATAATGATAGGGTTTTTCCCCTTTTCTCTGGCGACAAAACTGAAACCTTTTGCAAGGAATCATGTTTACATTAACCACAATACTTGCAGCCAGAATGTAAACAAAAAACAAGACTCCGTTAATTTATGCATTGTCCTTGAAACTGATTGGTCCACATCAGAGACAGCTTTCCTCAAAAGAAAGCGGCCTCCAAAGTTTTGTCGCCAGAAAGAAGGGGGAAACCCCTATTATTATACGGTGTTCTAATTCAGAAAAACCTTGTCACGGTATAAGTGATACAACTCTCTAATCAACTCGTGACCCTCCACACTACACAACCCTTTCATCCTTTCAAATGGAATACGTAGAAGTGACTCCGCAGAATTCGTCGCCAATTCTTCGTTTGCCGCAGCTGCTGCCATATCTCCAGAGGTCGCAACTGGGTACCCGATACCCGTACCCTACCCGATACCCGGCTACCCGTACCCGGCCAGGTACGGGTATCCGTTTGCGACCCTGGCGCGGCCGGGTACGGGTACGGGTAGGCCGTGAGTCACTGCTGAGTAACCGTTTGTCACTCATTTCGGGTAGGGTACGGGTAGGGAACGGGTACCCGTACCCGGCCGGGTACGGGTACCCGTTTGCGACCCTGGTGTGGCCGGGTACGGGTAAGGAAACAAAACCCGTTTGCGACCCTGGTGTGGCCGGGTACGGGTACGGGTAAGGAAACAAAACCCGTTTGCGACCTCTGGCGTGGCCACAATGCTGCTCATCGCCACCAACGAAGGGAAACCTCTCACTCGGACGCCTTCACGGCCGTCCCGAGACCTCCCCGAGGCACAAATCAGACTGTGGGGTTGCAGCCGTTTCTAAAACGAACAACTCAAAATGTTATCTTCATTAGGCAATTCACGTTGAAAGAATTCATTATATTTATATACAAACTTAACACGACAAAACTATTTGTAGAAAAGTATTTTTTAAATGAAAAAAAAATAATTAATCATCTCCGGCTGTTCGGTTTCACTGCTCATCCAACGCCCCTAGTGGACGAAACCACTCGGCCACTGTTCGAGAACTTTCTATTGACGAGAGGAACAAAGACAAAGATCCCCCGTGTAGCCTTCACAGACTGTTGGGGCAAGTGCTGTTAGCGAGCACCTATGAAGGCCGGCACGGCGCACGAAGGGGCGGGCGGTCAGCACCACGCCCGGCCGCCTTTGTCTTCCCCGGTGACGATGTTTACACACCGCACTAGGTACTCACTTGAGGCCGAGTGGACCTAGGGGAGGCCCAGGACCGGTTCAGACAATCGTCACTGGTGTTGGCCGTGAGTACAAAGCCAAAGATCCCCCGTGTAGCCTTAACAAACTGTTAGGGCAAGTGCTGTTCGCGTGTAGCACCTATGAAGGCCGGCTACGGCTCACGAGGGGGTGGGCACTTGCTCAGGCAATGTAAATATCAAAGTATTAACAAGCTCGGCTCGTGCCAGTTCTATCATCTTAACACCTCTTTTATTGGCAACAAAGGGTGAAGCCTATTCTTTTTCATCGCCTTAATACTGCCTAAAAGGTCCCATAGCAACGCTAAATCTTCCTTCTTGGGAAGGAAGGCTTTAGAAGACAGCAAAGTTAAGAGAACATCAGTCACAGGCGAATGCTACAAAATAAAACCACACACCGCGAGTGAGCTTGGGCTGGAGGACGCGGAGGGATTGGGGACAATCGCTGCAGAGACGGAGCGGTGAAATCGGATCACGGCAGCGCGGTGGATTGCCGCCTCCTCCATGGCAAGACCGGGCGAGATGGCGATGCCGTAGAGATAAAATAAACAAGTTTGTATTTTACCAGGTCCACTGAGCTATGTAGCTGCTGCTGCTGCTGCTTCTTCTTTACAGGCAACCTGGCTATCACAAGTGGTAGCTTATCGAAGTGGCTCATCACCATCATCATCATGATCGTGTGGCAATGTATCGCGGTCACATTCTAAACGCGTGGGGGGAAAAAGCCGGAGGACCCGGAGAAAAATTCACGCGACCACGGGGAGAGAGACACGCAGACTCCAAATATACAGCAGCAGCAGGCGTCAGGGGTCGGCATCGAACCCACGATCTCCTGTAGACCAGGCGAGGTAGTTAACATCTCCTAGCCACCGTGATGATGATGAGAGAGACACGCAAACTCCAAATATACAGCAGCAGGCGTCAGGGGTCGGGATCGAACCCACGACCTCCTGCACACCAGGCGAGGTAGTTAACATCTCCTAGCCACCGTGATGATGATGAGAGAGACACGCAAACTCCAAATACACAGCAGCAGCAGGCGTCAGGGTCGGGATCGAACCCACGACCTCCTGCACACCACGCGAGGTAGTTAACATCTCCTACCACCGTGATGATGACGAGAGAGAGACACGCAAACTCCAAATACACAGCAGCAGCAGGCGTCAGGGTCGGGATCGAACCCACGTCCTCCTGTATACCAGGCGAGGTAGTTACATCTCATAGCCACCGTGATGATGAGAGAGAGAGAGACACGCAAACTCCAAATATACAGCAGCAGGCGTCAGGGGTCGGGATCGAACCCACGACCTCCTGCACACCACGCGAGGTAGTTAACATCTCATAGCCACCGTGATGATGATGAGAGAGACACGCAAACTCC
The DNA here is from genome assembly GCF_015708825.2 of Lethenteron reissneri. Classification (NCBI taxonomy): domain Eukaryota; kingdom Metazoa; phylum Chordata; class Hyperoartia; order Petromyzontiformes; family Petromyzontidae; genus Lethenteron; species Lethenteron reissneri. The sequence continues at coordinate 5,129,629 of NC_083839.1, forward strand.
AAATACACAGCAGCAGCAGGCGTCAGGGGTCGGGATCGAACCCACGACTTCCTGCACACCAGGCGAGGTAGTTAACATCTCCTACCACCGTGATGATGATGAGAGAGAGAGAGACACGCAAACTCCAAATATACAGCAGCAGGCGTCAGGGTCGGGATCGAACCCACGTCCTCCTGTAGACCAGGCGAGGTAGTTAACATCTCACCACGGAGAGAGAGACACGCAAACTCCAAATATACAGCAGGTGTCAGGGGTCGGGATCGAACCCACGACCTCCTGCACACCAGGCGAGGTAGTTAACATTTCCTGGCCACCGTGATGATGATGAGAGAATTAAACGTCCGTCCATCCAGCAGTGGATTGACCACCGACAACAACAAGTCGACGTCATCGTTTGTTGAGAATTCAACCCGCGGCGGCGACTGCGTCACAGCTACCCCAATACCCGCTCCTTCCTCCTCCTCCTCCATTACACCACCACAACAACCACAACAACCACCACAACCACCACCACAACCACCACAACAACCACCACCACCACCACAACCACCACCACAACAACCACCACCACAACCACCACCACCAAGCGGAGCAGCGCGGCCGCGGGGCCGTGAGAGCGCACGCGGCGCTCGTGCCAGGCTAGGTGCCAGGCTAGGTGCTCGTGCCAGGCTAGGTGCTCTCGTGCCAGGCTAGGTGCACCTCGCGAGCTGTGAACTCACCCCCAGGCGCAATGGGGGTGACTGACCACCCCCCCCCCCCCCCCAGATGAGCGTCAACAGTGAAACCCCAAACACACGAAAGGTCCGTCTCGCCACCTCGATCAACAACAAAACAACAACAAAACAACAACCCCCCCCCCCGTGCCCCCACACTGATCAACAAAAACAACCCCCACCCCCCATGCCCCCACCTCGATCAACAACAACAACCCCCCCCGTGCCCCCCACACTGATCAACAACAACAACCCCCCCCCGTGCCCCCACACTGATCAACAACAACCCCCGTGCCCCCCACACTGATCAACAACAACAACCCCCGTGCCCCCCACACTGATCAACAACAACAACAACCCCCGTGCCCCACACACTGATCAACAACAACCCCCCCCCCGTGCCCCCCACACTGATCAACAACAACAACCCCCGTGCCCCCCACACTGATCAACAACAACCCCCCCCCCCGTGCCCCCCACACTGATCAACAACAACCCCCCCCCCGTGCCCCCCACACTGATCAACAACAACAACAACCCCCGTGCCCCACACACTGATCAACAACAACCCCCCCCCGTGCCCCCCACACTGATCAACAACAACCCCCCCCCGTGCCCCCCACACTGATCAACAACAACAACAACCCCCGTGCCCCACACACTGATCAACAACAACCCCCCCCCCCGTGCCCCCCACACTGATCAACAACAAAACAACCCCCGTGCCCCCCACACTGATCAACAACAACAACCCCCCCCACACCGTGCCCCCCACACTGATCAACAACAACAACAACCCCCGTGCCCCCCACACTGATCAACAACAACAACCCCCGTGCCCCCCACACTGATCAACAACAACCCCCCCCCCCGTGCCCCCCACACTGATCAACAACAACAACCCCCGTGCCCCACACACTGATCAACAACAACCCCCCCCCGTGCCCCCCACACTGATCAACAACAACCCCCCCCCCGTGCCCCCCACACTGATCAACAACAACAACAACCCCCGTGCCCCACACACTGATCAACAACAACCCCCCCCCGTGCCCCCCACACTGATCAACAACAACCCCCCCCCGTGCCCCCCACACTGATCAACAACAACAACAACCCCCGTGCCCCCCACACTGATCAACAACAACCCCCCCCCCGTGCCCCCCACACTCGGTGCAAGCCGGGGCGGTTGTGACGAGCGACGTCGCAGTTGAGCGGCAAATACCCCAGCCCGGCCGCCTTTGTCTTCCCAGTGTCGACGTTTCGGCTCGCACGCCTGACTCGGGTGCCCGTTTAAGGGCGATTGGACCATCGCAGGAGAGAGAGAGAGAGGGGGGAGGTGGGGGCTAGGCACAGGCCTGGCTCAGGCATCTCTCGTCAAAGACGTCGTCGATGTTGTCGTTGTTGTTGTCGTCACGCTTTGACCATACTTCACCACGCGGGTCGGCGTGCGCGATGGGGGGGGGGGGCTCTGAATCGTCTGGACGCGAGTCGCCCCCCACGGGACGTCGTGAAGCCGCCGCCTGGGATCCAACTCGGTCGGGCTGCCCGAAACTCGCTCCGTCAGCGCCTCTCCACTCCTCCTCCTCACCGCCATCACCCTCACCATCACCCCTCCTCCTCCTCACCATCACCCCTCGTCTCTCCCCCCCTCCTCACCACCACCCACCACCACCCCCACCACCATCGTCCCCTCGTCTCTCCCTCCTCACCACCGCCATCGTCCCCTCACTCACTCACCACCATCACCCCTCACCACCACCCCCACCGTCGTCCCCTCACTCACCACCACCACCACCGTCGTCCCCTCACTCACCACCACCACCACCGTCGTCCCCTCACTCACCACCACCACCACCGTCGTCCCCTCACTCATCACCACCACCACCGTCGTCCCCTCACTCACCACCACCCCCACCATCGTCCCCTCACTCACCACCACCCCCACCGTCGTCCCCTCACTCACCACCACCCCCACCATCGTCCCCTCACTCACCACCACCCCCACCGTCGTCCCCTCACTCACCACCACCCCCACCGTCGTCCCCTCACTCACCACCACCCCCACCATCGTCCCCTCACTCACCACCCCCACCATCGTCCCCTCACTCACCACCCCCACCATCGTCCCCTCACTCACCACCCCCACCATCGTCCCCTCACTCACCACCACCCCACCATCGTCCCCTCACTCACCACCCCCCACCATCGTCCCCTCACTCACCACCACCCCCCACCATCGTCCCCTCACTCACCACCAACCCCCACCATCGTCCCCTCACTCACCACCCCCACCGTCGTCCCCTCACTCACCACCACCCCCACCGTCGTCCCCTCACTCACCACCACCCCCACCATCGTCCCCTCACTCACCACCACCCCCACCGTCGTCCCCTCACTCACCACCACCCCCACCGTCGTCCCCTCACTCACCACCACCCCCACCATCGTCCCCTCACTCACCACCCCCACCAATCGTCCCTCACTCACCACCCCCACCATCGTCCCCTCACTCACCACCCCCACCATCGTCCCCTCACTCACCACCACCCCCACCATCGTCCCCTCACTCACCACCCCCCACCATCGTCCCCTCACTCACCACCACCCCCACCGTCGTCCCCTCACTCACCACCACCCCCACCATCGTCCCCTCACTCACCACCACCCCCACCATCGTCCCCTCACTCACCACCACCCCCACCATCGTCCCCTCACTCACCACCCCCACCATCGTCCCCTCACTCACCACCACCCCCACCGTCGTCCCCTCACTCACCACCACCCCCACCATCGTCCCCTCACTCACCACCACCCCCACCATCGTCCCCTCACTCACCACCACCCCCACCGTCGTCCCCTCACTCACCACCACCCCCACCATCGTCCCCTCACTCACCACCACCCCCACCATCGTCCCCTCACTCACCACCCCCACCATCGTCCCCTCACTCACCACCCCCACCATCGTCCCCTCACTCACCACCACCCCCACCATCGTCCCCTCACTCACCATGGCGCCCACGTCCCTCCACGGGCAGCCCAGGCCCACGGTGAGGGCCGTCCCGCGAGCCCCGACGTGAACGTCCAAGCGCACGGTCCCCTCCATCGCTGCTCCTCCTCCTCCCCCCTCACGTTGTCTCTCTTCTAGTCCACCACCAACTCCACCTCGGCGTCGTCCTCGTCGTCCTCTGGAGCCTTCGCTCGCTGCTTCCTCCTCCGCAGAGTCCGAGGATAAACAGTGGTGACGTCACGCGGTGGCAAACGCGTCGTGACGTCACCGCGACGTAAACACGCTGTGACGTCACGGCGAAGAAGTAAACAAGGGCGGTGACGTCACGGAAACAAAAAGATCACGCGCGGTGACGTCACGGCGAGGTTGCCTCCCAGCCCGATTGCTGATGCCGTGAGGTCTCCGTTCTCGTCTCACCAACGGAAGGTGTGCTAATGACGTCATCAGGGTGAGAGGGTGTGTTTGTAAAATATTCCATGACGTCACCGTTTAACGCGTTCATATATTGTACACCATTTGGTTTTTTCGGTAAAGTCACGTGGGTAAAAAATAAAAAAAATAAAATCAAATTTAATTAAAACAACTAAAATAAAATTAAATCAAATCCACGACGTTTCTGGCGCAACACAAGCGTCCTTCTTCGGGTGGTGTTGCGCCCGAAACGTCGTAATTTGATTTATTTAAATTTTTCATTTTATTTAATTTATTAAATGTTTTACCTACGTGACTTTACCGAAAAAACCAAAGAGTATGAATCCTTGCAGTCACGAAAATTTCAAATCTAGAATGTACACCATTTGTAACAGTATTTACAACAATGATGAAATCATGGGAAAGGTCGGGGTCAAATGGCAATTTCAGCGATGTTATAGTTATGACGTCACAGCTATGACTCTACAGTACAGTATTTACAATAATGACGTCACCAGGACCAAGGTGTAAAGCCAAACAGATTATGTGACGTGATAATTGGCTTTAAAACCCTTTTATCTGGCAACAAAACTGACACCTTTTTTTACAAGGAGTCATGTTTGCATTGACCACAATACCTGCGGTCGGAATGCAAACAAAAAACACAACTCTGATAATGTATGCACTGTCCTTGAAATTGATTGGTCCACACCCGAGACAGCTTTTCTTAGAGCCTAGTCTCACATGGTGTTGGACCAGATGACGCCAAAAGGCGCACAACTCAAAGACAATGCACCATCAGAGTATGAGAGCTCGGGGTAAGCATTTACACCATTGGAACCTCCTTTTCCAGTAGCAAAATATGATAATTGTTTTTTAAATCCTTTATATTAAGTTCGCGTGCTTGCGTGCTTGCTTGCTTGCTTACGACCGTGCAAATCTTTCGGTCGTTTTTTAACCCACTTCCCGTGATCCAATCGAGCTGACATTTTGCACACAGACTCGTTGTGCGAGACAACTAATGTTCGTGAAAAATTTTTTTCCAAAATTTTACACTGTTTAGGGAAAACAATTAAATATTTAATTACCAATTGCTTAATACTGGCAGACAATCATCTGACCCATAGGTGGCAGCCATCTCAAGCCAGAGGACGAGAGGACTCTAGCCGCCCCGATGCCACGCATATAAAGGATTTATAGTGAAAAACTTTGTTTTTACGGGTTAATTTTTTTACCCTTGTATCTGGCAACAAAACCGACCGCAGGTATTGTGGTCAATGCAAACATGACTCCTTGTAACAAGTAAACCCGTAAAAACAAAGTTTTTCACTATAAATCCTTTATATGGGTGGCGGCGAACTTAATATAAAGGATTTAAAAATATATTCGCCTGTGGAGGACGCGGGGATCGATCCCGCGACCTTTGGCATGGGAAGCGAGGGCGCTACCAACTGCGCTACTCCGCCACGGCCTGTGGAGGGGTTACGCTCTGGGCTCTTACACTCTGACGTTCAGCCAAAGACATGAATGCGTTCTATTTGAATATATGTAAAATATTTTTTTTTGCCTAAAAAGTGTACAATTTTGGGAATTTTTTTCACGAACAATAATTGTCTGGCACAACGAGTCTGTGTGGAAAATGTCAGCTCGATTGGATCACGGGAAGTGGGTTAAAAAACGACCGAAAGATTTGCACGGTCCTAAGCAAGCAAGCACGCACGCGAACTTAATATAAAGGATTTTAAAAAAAGGTGTCAGTTTTGTTGCCACATAAAAGGGTAAAAAAACAATTATCAACCAGATACTCGTCGGAGATTTTGAGGCTCGTCCAACGGTAACAACGACGACGACAACAACAACAGGTCAGACAAATAGAGAGTAGATCTGTGGACAACAATAGCTTTGTCCTCTTTGGTTTTTTCGGTAAAGTCACGTAGGTAAAAAATAAAATAAATGAAAACAACTAAATTAAATCACGACGTTTCGGGCGCAACACTAGCGTCCTTCTTCAGGTGGGGACAGCGTAGCGAAAGCACAACCGCATTGAGTTCAAACTGAAGCTTCGTGATGCAGGGGGCCCCTCCCTTCATCCTCCACGACTATATAATTCCTCGCCACAGCCATCTCTTAGACACACTTAAGCGGTTGTGCCTTCGCTACGTTGTCCCCACCTGAAGAAGGACGCTTGTGTTGTGCCCGAAACGTCGTCATTTAATTTCATTTAGTTGTTTTCATTTATTTTATTAGATTTTTTTTTTACCTACGTGACTTTACCGTAAAAAAAAACAAAAAGTATAAATCATTGCAGTCACGAAAGCTTAAAATCTAGAATTAATAGCCTTGTCAATGAGAATATTACCGGCAGTGACAATTCTTTCTCAACGTACCACGGGGACATTTTGCCTGGGCCATGGCATGAGCTGTCAATGGCACCAATTCAACAGCAGAGGGCAGACCGGGACCGTCGTCAAGCGGGACACACCGCACCGAATGGAACGCAGGGCGGAATTAGCGATTTGAACTCAGAAATGATAACAATGCGGCCTTAACATAGAGCAGGGGTCGGGGACCTTTTTGACTGGGAGAGCCATAAAAGCCAAATATTTCTAAATATATTGCATTGAGAGCCTTATAGTATTTTTAACGTATAATAAATTAAATGTCTTAGTTTTAATGCGACTTCTGGTGCTGCATGGTTTTGCTGATGGCCTTGTAGTCTGGTTCATACGACGTGGTGAGGTTGAGCTTCATGCAGGCGTTGAGGCCCCGTGACCCGTGAAATGTATCTTCAAAACTAATTTCTGTTCACTTTAAAATGACACGGTATTATTAAGCAATATCACAAGTATTTTAAAATCAGTTCCAAACTGATTTTTTATTTTATTTTTTTCAACTCAAAATTGTCTGGGAGCCATATGCCGTCACCGGAAGAGCCATATATGGCTCGCGAGCCATAGGTTCCCGACCGCTGACAGATAAACAAATAATAATGATAATGTTTGCGACGTTTCGGGTAATGACCCTTCTTCATAACACAAAACAAAGACAAAGATCCCCCGTATAGCCCGAGCAGACTGTCGGGGCAAGTGCTGTTAGCGTGCGCCTATGAAGGCTACCGGCACGGCACGCGAGGGGGTGGGTGGCCAGCACCACGCCCGGCCGCCTTTGTCTCCCTAGTGGCGATGTTTTTACGCACTGCACAAAGTACTCGTTCGAGGCTGAGTCGACCTTCATAACACACAAAGACAAATATTCACACACTATTGCGGGCGCTCTGCCATAACCTGGCACGTGTACGCCACGATTCAATAATCGTCTCGGCTATTCACTCAGCAATTAGAATATCGACTGCATAAAAACATCGGATACTCAAATCGGGCGGCATGGTGGCAGCAGTTGGTGACGCTCGTGCACCACAGCGAGCAGGAGCCTGGGTTCGATTCCCGACTCGGGCGCTCTTTCAATGTGTGCAGTTGGTGCGTTCTGCCCCCTGTTCTGCAGACTGTGTTGTGAGAGTGTGTCAGTGAACTCGCTCGAGCGGCAGGATCTTTTCATCGGCTGTGTAACGCTGCTTTGTGGAAGCTACGTGGCCTGTCGCTCCACACGAAGCTTCGGGTCTTCTAAGCCACAGTCGTGCCCTCCCTTCTGAACGCTTGCGAAACGTGGACCCCTCTCATGGAGCATATGCGATGTGGCGTGTCTACGATCCATCATGGGTTTAACCTAGAGGCTGGATTGTGTGAAGAGCTCACAAATCCTTGAAAGATCTGGACACATTCCCATCAGTGAGCTCCTCCGGCAGGCGAGGCTGCGTTGGCTGGGTCACGTAGCCCGCATGCCCAGCCACCGCATGCCTAAACAGCTTCTGTTTGGCTGGGTAGAGGGGGCTGAACGGACGAGACACGGGCTGGAGAAGAGATGGAGTGATGTGGTACAGGAGGACGTGGAGTTGAGTGGACTTGCCGATCCTGGCACCAGCGGTGTCAAGATCGGCGTCTGTGTAGGAGGCTCGTGAAGGACGCTACTGGGCATTCTAGCTTTGAAGCTTTCGTGACTGCAATGATTCATATTCTTAGGTTTTTTTCGGTAAAGTCACGTTGGTAAAAAATTAAAATTAATAAAAGTAAAATAAAATAAAAATAAAAATCAGTCAACGCATGGCACCTGGGTCTGACCTGTCACTTCACGAGGTCTCACAATGCACCTAGCCTGGCACAGACGCTGTGGTGACGTCACTGGCCTGCTGGCCGCTTTCTCATCGTCGATGCCTGACCACCTCGTCCTCGATCAGCCACGGCGGTGTCTGTGACGTTTCGGGACTGTGCCTCCTGCAGCTGCTAGCCTGAGACAAAGATCCCCCGTACAGCCTTAACAGGCTGTTGGGGCAAGTGCTGTTAGCGAGCACCTATGAAGGCCGGCACGGCACACGAGGGGGTGGGTGGCCAGCACCACGCCCGACCGCCTTTGTCTCCCCAGTGGCGATGTTTACAGACCGCACCAGGTACTCATTTGATGCTGAGTCGACCTAGGAGAGGCCCAGGACCGGTTCAGATAATCGTCACTGGCGTTGGCCGTGAGCGGGAATCGAACTCGGGTTGCCGGGTTCATAGCGCAGTGTAGCGCTGACCGCTACACTACCGCTCCTTCCCCGCACACAGACACACACACACACACAAAGATCCCCCGTATAGCCTTAACAGACTGTAGGGGCAAGTGCTGTTAGCGAGCACCTATAAAGGCCGGAACGGTACACGAGGGGGTGGGTGGCCAGCACCACGCCCGACCGCCTTTGTCTCCCCAGCGGCGATGTTTACACCGCACCAGGTACTCATTTCAGGCTGAGTCGACCTAGGGGAGGCCCAGGACCGATTCGGATAATCGTCACCGGTGTTGGCCGTGAACGGGAATCGAACCCGGGTCGCCAGGTTCATAGCGCAACGCGCTAACCGCTATACTACCGCTCCCCACACAGACACACAAACACACACACACAGACACACGCACACAAACACCCACACAGACACACGCACGCACTAACCAGGTATCCCAATCGCCCATCCTCACCCCACCACCACCACCACGATCCAAATTCCCAGCCCAGGGAGGAGAGCAGCGAGGCTTGCGCTCCAGCTTGTGACAGCAGAGTAATTAAGTTAGGGTAATTAGCATAATTAATTGTGGGGAGGGGGGGGGGGTGCCTCGTCAGCTCCTGTGTGCGATGGGGGGAGACGGAGCCTTCGGTCGCGATGCCAGCGAGACGCGGGCGTCGCGTTTAGAGGCGTTCAGAGACAGAGACGTTGATGGACGTTGATGGACGTCGAGAGACGTTGATGGACGTTGATTGACGTTGAGAGACAGAGACGTTGATGGACGTTGATGGACGTTGAGAGACAGAGACGTTGATGGACGTTGATGGACGTTGATGGACGTTGAGAGACAGAGACGTTGATGGACGTTGATGGACGTCGAGAGACGTTGATGGACGTTGAGAGACGTTGATGGACGTTGATGGACGTTGAGAGACGTTGAGAGACGTTGATGGACGTTGATGGACGTTGAGAGACGTTGAGAGACGTTGATGGACGTTGATGGACGTTGAGAGACAGAGACGTTGATGGACGTTGATGGACGTTGATGGACGTCGAGAGACGTTGATGGACGTTGAGAGACGTTGATGGACGTTGATGGACGTTGAGAGACGTTGATGGACGTTGATGGACGTTGATTGACGTTGAGAGACAGAGACGTTGATGGACGTTGATGGACGTTGATGGACGTCGAGAGACGTTGATGGACGTTGATGGACGTTGATGGACGTTGATGGACGTTGATGGACGTTGAGAGACGTTGATGGACGTTGATTGACGTTGAGAGACAGAGACGTTGATGGACGTTGAGAGACGTTGATGGACGTTGATGGACGTTCAGAGACAGAGACGTTGATGGACGTTGAGAGACGTTGATGGACGTTGATGGACGTTCAGAGACAGAGACGTTGATGGACGTTGAGAGACGTTGATGGACGTTGATGGACGTTCAGAGACAGAGACGTTGATGGACGTTGAGAGACGTTGATGGACGTTGATGGACGTTCAGAGACAGAGACGTTGATGGACGTTGATGGACGTTCAGAGACGTTGATGGACGTTCAGAGACAAAGACGTTGATGGACGTTGATGGACGTTGATGGACGTTCAGAGACAGAGACTTTGATGGACGTTGATGGACGTTGATGGACGTTGATGGACGTTCAGAGACAGAGACTTTGATGGACGTTGATGGACGTTGATGGACGTTGAGAGACGTTCAGAGACAGAGACTTTGATGGCCTCCATCTCCCAGTCGCCACGCTCTCGTCGTCACCATACTTCACCAATCTCCCCCTCCCTCTCTCGATCGGCACCATGACCTCCCTCCTCCCTGAAGAGTTTATGCTGCGTATTCTTAGGTGTTTTCGGTGAAGTCACCAGGTAGGTAAAACATTAAAATTAATAAAAGTAAAATAAAATAAAAATCACGACGTTTCGGAGGCAACACAAGTCTCCGTCATCAGGTGGGACCGAGGCTTGTGTTGCCTCCGAAACGTCGTGATTTTTATTTTATTTTACTTTTATTAATTTTAATGTTTTACCTACGGGACTTTACCGAAAACACCTAAGAATATGAATCCTTGCAGTCACGAAAGCTTCAAATCTAGAGTTTATGCTACGCTCTGTTAACCAAAACGAATTAACGAGGGGGTGGTTTGGAGCGGGCGGAGGGGAGGGTAAAAGGGGTTGATGGGTCGGACGGAGATGAGTCGAACGCGGTGACGATCATCTGCGATGGGAGAGACGTTGAACCGGTGACTGGGTGACTCGCAGGGGATATTACGAGTCGTTTCGAGAAGGACCCTGCCCCTCGCGACGGGGATGTCAATGAACGATTGGTTATTATTGTTATAATTATATATATGTGTTTTTTTATTTTTCCACGGGACCTTTTTTTAAAAATCCTTTATATTAAGTTTAACACGTAGCAGGCTTTCGCGACCAATATTATTCATAATCAACGTTTTTTTGGGTTTAGATCGCGTTATTTATAAATGTGTCGTAACCCTCCACCACCCGACACGGCCAATCAGTAAAAAAGTGTCACGTTGACAAAAGACAATTTAGTTCACCGCTTTAGCCCACCGGTGTGTTGAAGTGTGAAACCACAACATTTACAATTTGAGTAGTACGACGTTTCGCTGGTAATTGCATCCAGCATCATCGGGCAATTCGCCAGAATGGTGAGGCTCTGCTGTGTCTCCCGTTCATATATAGAGCAGCAGCAGGGTGACGTCATCATTAATTAATGATTAATTAATGATGACGTCACCCTGCTGCTTATATAGAGCAGCAGCAGCAGCAGGAAACGTCGTACTCAAATTGTAAATTGTTGTGGTTTCACGCTTCAACACACCGGTGGGCTAAAGCAGTGAACTAAATTGTCTTTTGTCAACGTGACTCCTTTATTAAATCCTTTATATTAAGTTCACTTGCTTGCGTGCTCGCTTGCTTGCTTACGACCGTGCAAATCTTTCGGTCGTTTTTTAACCCACTTCCCGTGATCCAATCGAGCTGACATTTTGCACACAGACTCGTTGTGCGTGATAATTAATGTTCGTGAATTTTTTTTCTCCAAAATTTTACACTGTTTAGGGAAAACAAATTAAATATTTAATTACCAATTGTTTAATACTGGCAGACAATCATCTGACCCATAGGTGGCAGCCATCTCAAGCCAGAGGACGAGAGGACTCTAGCCGCCACGCATATAAAGGATTTATAGTGAAAAACTTTGTTTTTACGGGTTATACTTATATTAAGTTCACTTGCTTGCGTGCTTGCTTGCTTGCTTACGACCGTGCAAATCTTTCGGTCGTTTTTTAACCCACTTCCCGTGATCCAATCGAGCTGACATTTTTCTGCTGCTGCCCGCTGCTGATGCTGCTGCTGCCCGCTGCTGCTGCCCGCTGCTGCCGCTGCTGCCCGCTGCTGCTGCTGTTGCTGCTGTTGCTGCTGCCCGCTGCTGCTGCTGTTGCTGCTGCCCGCTGCTGCTGCTGCCCGCTGATGTTGCTGTTGCTGCTGCTGCTGCTGCCCGCTGCTGCTGCTGCCCGCTGCTGCTGTTGCTGCTGCTGCTGCTGCCCGCTGCTGCTGCTGCCCGCTGCTGCTGCTGCCCGCTGCTGCTACTGATGATGCTGCTGCCGCTGCCCGCTGCTGCTGCTGCCCGCTGCTGCTGCCCGCTGCTGCTGCTGCTGCTGCTGCCTGCTGCTGCTACTGCTGTTGCTGCTGCTGTTGCTGCTGCCCGCTGCTGCCCGCTGCTGCTGCTGCTGCCCGCTGCTGCTGCTGCCCGCTGCTGCTGCTGCCCGCTGCTGCTGCTGCTGATGCTGCTGCTGCCCGCTGCTGCTGCCCGCTGCTGCTGCTGCTGCCCGCTGCTGCTGATGCTGATGCTGCTGCCGCCCGCTGCTGCTGATGCTGCTGCTGCCCGCTGCTGCTGCTGCTGCCCGCTGCTGCTACTGATGCTGCTGCTACTGATGCTGCTGCTACTGATGATGCTGCTGCTGATGCTGCTGCTACTGATGATGCTGATGCTGCCCGCTGATGCTGCTGCCCGCTGATGCTGCTGCCTGATCCTAATTGAGTCGTCGGTGGCTCATCGATCAGCATTGGGGATGCTTTGCCCGATACCGGTGATAATTATGGATGTCCATTGGCCTACGGGAGGAAAGCGGAGAGAAACCCATGCAGAACGGGGGGCAAACACACTCCACTCACTCAGTCTCACACACGCGGAGGCACACGAGGGGGTGGGTGGCCAGCAATCACGACCCGGTCGCCTTTGTCTCCCCGGTGGCGATGTTTTACACACTCATTTTTAGAGAGATGAGCAGTGAGCAGCGGAGAGCGAATGGTGGGGACACGGAAAGACGTGGAGAGAAATCGTGGGAGGCTGACATTGAGAGATGCAAAGAGGGAATTCGCCCGCTCTCTCCCTCTGTCCCATTTCTCTCCCTCCTCATTTCTACCCTCTCCACTCTCTCTCTCTCCCCATGTCTGTCTCCCCTCTCGCCATGTCACCTCTTGCTCCCATCTCTCTCTTTTCTCTCCCTTCTCTAACCTCTTTCTCCCTCTCTCCCTACCATCTCTCTCTCTGTCCCATCTCCCCCACCACCCGTACTCTCCCCTGTCTGTCCCGTCCCTCTACATCCTCCCATCTCTCTCTCTCTCCACGCCACCTCTCTGCCGCTCACTCACTCACACACTCACACACACCCCTCTCCCCCATCACTCTCCCTCATCTCTCTCTTTTTTACGATCAGTGGAAACAAGAGGATGCTCGGTGTAGTCGGCACTTTGCTTCGTTCATCATTTTTATTTTTTTATTTTTATTTTTTTATTTTTATTTTTCTTATGTTTTATTAAATGCTTTGCTTTATGTAACTCTCTCTCCCCCACCCCCCTCTCCCGCTCACTCACACACACTCACACCCATCTCCCCCATCACTCTCCCTCGTCTCTCTCTCTCCCACCCCTCCTCTCTCTCCCGTGTCCCAACACAAGTAGGAGTAACGAGCGAGTGATTTTCACCACCGACTGCGATCCGTGGCGTCTGGGAGCCCACAGCCAGCACCAGGGAGATGGATCATTCATCATGCCGTGGGGGCTCAACTCTCACCCCCCACCCCCCCACCCTCCAAATCCCCATCTCTTACCCCCCCCTGGGCTATCTCCCCCCACCCCCACCCCCCCACCCACCCACCCCCCCACCCACCCCCCCACCCCCCCACCCACCCCCACCCACCCCGTGTCACAGCGGTGATCATTAATCGCAGGGTGGGGAGTAACCCTGTCCGCCCGTCTCACCACCCCCACGCGTCATTCATCACTGAGAGGAGGTCCACGGCTGATGATGCACTGCGGTTTGGAGGGCGATGTGATGGGGGCGGGGTGCGGGGGGGGTGCGGGGGGGGAGGGGCGGGGTGCTGGGGGGGGAGGGGCGGGGCGCGGGGGGAGTAGCGGGGGGGGGGGTGACCTCCCGCACTGTCATCGTTTGACGTCATCGTTGTCGTTGTTTATCGATGACGTCACCATCATTTTCATCATCATCCGATGTAGCTCCGTCATCGGTATAATAATATAATCATAATTCCATAGCACCCACAATTGTACTTATCATTATTAAGGCATTGTCATTATCCATAATTATGTACACATCATAATCGCCTATCACAATCAATACAGTCATTATCATCAACACCGTTATCAATACATTGTCAATATTCCTCATCATCAATATATTGCAATTATTCATCAGCAATACATTGTTATTATCCGTGATTATCATCACGAGAGATAAGAGGAGAGATCAATGATTTTGATCATCATCATCATCATCAATGCATTGCCAATATCCATCATCATCATGATCATCAACAACACTTCTGATCATCCGGCATCATTATCGTAAATACATTTCCATGATCCACCATTATCAATGCACTCTAATCGCCCACAATCAACATCATAAAGACATTGTCATTATACATATTCGTCATCATCATCATCATCATCTTACCTTGTTTTGCCAGGATCAAAGTATAAAAAAATATAAAATAATGAAAACAATAATAGGCGTTTGTCCTTTACTGCAATGAAACATGAGCTGGGTTAAGACGTTCAAACACCAAACACTGGATGACGCCACAAGCACTCTGTGTGTGCTTAACGCAGACCACTCGATTCCTTGCGAAATGTTTCTATTTGGTGTTTGAACATCTTGACACGGGTGGTATTGTCAGAAAGGTTCAAACCTATTTATATATTTCATATCATCATCGTTATCATCATCAATACTTGCTCATCTCCCGTCATCATTACCATCATTCGCCATCACTGTAAACTCTGTCATCAATCCTCGGCGTCGTTCTTAACGCCACACAAGGGAAGTGTTCCGACATAAACCCGAGTTCGATTCCCGCTCGCGGTCAACACCGGTGACGATTGTCTGAACTGGTCCTGGGCCTCTCCTAGGTCGACTCAGCCTCAAATGAGTGCCTGGTGCGGTGTGTAAACATCGCCACTGGGCAGGCAAATGCGTCTGGGGGTGGTGCTGGCCACCCACCCCCTCGTGTGCCGTTCCGGCCTTCATAGGTGCTGCTTTCTAACAGCACTTGCCCCAAAAGTATGTTAAGAATATACGGGGAATCTTTGTCTTTGTACACGCTTTCTTTTAACTCACTGTCTGTTGTTGTTGTTGTTGTCGTTGTTGTATCCTCAATGTGGTATCGACTGCAAACTTGGGATACTTATGTCATCCTGATGACAATATTATATTCTATCATACAAATTAAAAAAATCTATATTTTAAACATTATTTTGTATATGTTACGTTTCGGCTTGGGTCTAATTGGCTGTAATTGGCCACGGTCCCCTTAGGTTATGGCAAGCTTCGGGGCCACTTCCTGGAGTCGTGGAGTTCTGCCATTACTAGTACATTTCATAAAAGCGTGTTTAATAAGTATAACCCGTAAAAACAAAGTTTTTCACTCTAAATCCTTTATATGCGTGGCGGCTAGAGTCCTCTCGTCCTCTGGCTTGAGATGGCTGCCACCTATGGGTCAGATGATTGTCTGCCAGTATTAAACAATTGGTAATTAAATATTTAATTTGTTTTCCCTAAACAGTGTAAAATTTTGGAATTTTTTTTTTCACGAACATTAATTGTCTCGCACAACGAGTCTGTGTGCAAAATGTCAGCTCGATTGGATCACGGGAAGTGGGTTAAAAAACGACCGAAAGGTTTGCACGGTCGTAAGCAAGCAAGCAAGCACGCAAGCAAGCACGCAAGCAAGCGAACTTAATATAAAGGATTTAATAAGTATAAAGGATTTAAAAATATATTCGCCTGTGGAGGACGCGGGGATCGATCCCGCGACCTTTGGCATGGGAAGCGAGGGCGCTACCAACTGCGCTACTCCGCCACGGCCTGTGGAGGGGTTACGCTCTGGGCTCTTATACTGTGACGTTCAGCCAAAGCCAAGAATGAGTTCTTTTGAATATATGTAAAATATTTTTTTTTTGCCTAAAAAGTGTAAAATTTTGGGATTTTTTTTCACGAACATTAATTGTCTGGCACAACGAGTCTGTGTGGAAAATGTCAGCTCGATTGGATCACGGGAAGTGGGTTAAAAAACGACCGAAAGATTTGCACGGTCCTAAGCAAGCAAGCAAGCACGCAAGCACGCAAGCAAGCAAGCAAGCACGCAAGCAAGCGAACTTAATATAAAGGATTTAAAAATTAAGTTTTTTTTTTAAATATTACTTATTTTGTGGACTTTGTATGGCTACACGCTACGCTACGAAACCCCTTGGCCCCGAGTTCGATTCCCGCTCGCGGCCAGCAACACCGGTGACGATTTTCTGAACCGGTCCCGGGCTTCCCCTAGGTCGACTCAGCCTCAAACGAGTGCCTGGTGTGGTTTGTAGTTAACGTCGCCACGAGGGAGTGGTGCTGGCCACCCACCCATCCACCTCGTGTGCCCACCCGGCCTTCACGAAGGTGCGACTCGCAAACTGCACTTTCCCTAACAGTCTGTTAAGGCTACACGGGGGATTCTCTGCCTTTGCCTTTGCGTGAGTGAGTGCCGTTTGCATGTTCTCTCTCTGCCCTTGTCTCCGTGAAGTTTCCTATGGGCTCTCCGGTTTCATCCCGTGGATATAAACACACAGAGACACACACACACAGCAACAACAGCCGCCATTCGCCACTAAGTGGCGGTGACGTTACCACGACGCTTGTGCCAGGCCATGTGCACGTTGAGGCCACGTGAAGTGTCGAACGCCCGCTGGCAGGAGGTCACGGGGCAGACGCAGGTGCCACGGGTCGACTGACTGAGATGACCGAGATGACTGGCCGATGCAACACCTGTGGCCCCTATTGTGCCAACTTGCTGTGCTTTAGCCACCCGGCGCTCCGCTCGTTGTTGTGAGCGTCGCTCCTCCGCCCTCCGTTGTTGTTGGAGGGCGACTGCCTCCAACTGCCCAGTAGCGTCCTTTACGAGCCTCCTCCACAGAGGCCGATCTTGACACCGCTGGTACCAGTCATCGGCAAGTCCACTCAGCTCCACACACACACAGACACACACACAGACACACACAGGCACACACAGACACACACACAGATACACACAGGCACGCACGCGCACGCAAACAATGTGACAACAACTGGCATCGGCCAGAAACATCCCCAACGCGGCAAATTTACGCTGAAAATGACTCCATTGGGATCACAGTAGCAGCAGCAGCATCATGAGTAGCGATGATGGCATCACCATCATCATCAACCTGGCAGGGCCCTCTTGAAGAAAGGACCTTGGGACTCATTGAGGGTTTTCTGGGATAAGCAAGCGACATAAAAAATAACGATTATGTAATTCTAAAAGGGAGGGTAGAGGAGGAGGAGGAGGCAGAGTTAGGGGAGGATGAGTGAGATTAGCAATAAGGTGGAGTAGGGTAGAGGAGGCATGGAGTGGAGGGTATGGAATGGATGAGGTGGAGGGTAGATGAGGAATGAGGTGGAAGAATGAAACGAGGGAGAAATTAAAAGAGGGGCATATGATATGAGATCATAGAGGATACGGGGTCATAGAGGGTATGGGGTCATATGAGATCATAGAGGATATGGGGTTATAGAGGATATGGGGTCATATGAGATCATAGAGGATACGGGGTCAGAGAGGATATGGGGTCATATGAGATCATAGAGGATATGGGGTCATATGAGATCATAGAGGATACGGGGTCATAGAGGGTATGAGGTCATATGAGATCATAGAGGATATGGGGTCATAGAGGATATGGGGTCATATGAGATCATAGAGGATATGGGGTCATAGAGGATATGGGGTCATATGAGATCATAGAGGATACGGGGTCAGAGAGGATATGGGGTCATATGAGATCATAGAGGATATGGGGTCATATGAGATCATAGAGGATACGGGGTCATAGAGGGTATGAGGTCATATGAGATCATAGAGGATATGGGGTCATAGAGGATATGGGGTCATATGAGATCATAGAGGATATGGGGTCATAGAGGATATGGGGTCATATGAGATCATAGAGGATACGGGGTCATAGAGGATGTGGGGTCATATGAGATCATAGAGGATATGGGGTCATAGAGGATATGGGGTCATATGAGATCATAGAGGATACGGGGTCATAGAGGATATGGGGTCATATGAGATCATAGAGGATACGGGGTCATAGAGGATGTGGGGTCATATGAGATCATAGAGGATATGGGGTCATAGAGGATATGGGGTCATATGAGATCATAGAGGATACGGGGTCATAGAGGATATGGGGTCATATGAGATCATAGAGGATACGGGGTCATAGAGGATGTGGGGTCATATGAGATCATAGAGGATATGGGGTCATGGAGGATATGGGGTCATATGAGATCATAGAGGATACGGGGTCATAGAGGATATGGGGTCATATGAGATCATAGAGGATACGGGGTCAGAGAGGGCAGCAGATTGGTATGCAAATAATATACAGATGAAGAGGAATGGAGAGGAGCGATGCGATAAAGAGTGGGGAGAGAGAGATTGTGGACCAGAGGGGCAGGAGATGATGCTGACGACGGAGATGTTAGACACGAATAGATTTGAATGGATGAAGGGTAGAGGAACGAATCAACATAATTAAATAAAGGGATGATGATGAGATCGATGAATGAAAGGAGCAGAGAGAGGGAAAAAAATACGAAATGATGAACGAAGCAAAGTTCCGACTACACCGAGCATCTTCTTGTTTCCACTGATCGTAAAAAAAAGAGAGAGGATTGAATTGAGATGAACAGAGACGATCAGAGTGAAGAGAGAGAGAGAGAGATATGCATGAATGATCGCGATGATCGGGTTGAGATGTGCAGATAGCAGGAGCAGAGAGAACGATGAAGATGGAGACTCAAAGAGTTCCACAGAGAAGCGATTCGATGGGGGTGAGCGGAGAGCCGGGAGCTCAGGGAGAGAGCGATGGAGAGACAGAGTTAGAGAGACAGAGAGAGTTAGAGAGAGACAAAGAGAGAGTTGGAGAGAGGTAAGGAGTTTGAGAACGATATTTGGAGCGAGAGAATTGGAGCGAGACTTTTTTTTTACTTTTAAACAACTTTTATTGCCGCCAGCAGCAAAAGCACAGGAGGCGATTCCGATATGAAATACACAAAGTCACCAGCAAACAAATGGAAATAAACGCTACAAATCTACGCGCTGTGGCGCTAAAAGCACCGCACACAACACGAAAGAAAAGTCACGTGGTGGTTGTGGTGATTGTGGTGGTGGTGGTGGTTGTGGTGGTGGTGGTGATTGTGGTGGTGGTGGTGGTCATCGCGCACGCCACGGTGACGAGCGAGCGCTTCAGAAGGTGAACACCACGAGGGTGACGTCCACGCTGGTGCAGAGAGGGGCTTGTCCGGCTCCCCAGCGCTCGAAGAAGACGCGCTGAACATCACCGGCACGTGTGTGTCACGTGGCGTGCTCCAGCCGGAGCCGCGCCTTGAGCAGAGAGAGACAGAGACACAGAGAGAGACAGAGACACAGAGAGAGACAGAGAAACAGAGAGAGACAGAGACACAGAGAGAGACAGAGACACAGAGAGAGACAGAGACACAGAGAGAGAGAGACAGAGACACACAGAAGAAGACGTGCACATCACCGACACGTGTGTGGTACATGGCGTGCTCCAGCCGGAGCCGCGCCTTGAGCAGAGAGAGACAGAGACACAGAGAGAGACAGAGACACAGAGAGAGACAGAGACACAGAGAGAGAGACAGAGACACAGAGAGAGAGACAGAGACACAGAGAGAGACAGAGACACATCACCGACACGTGTGTGGTACATGGCGTGCTCCAGCCGGAGCCGTGCCTTGAGCAGAGAGAGACAGAGACACAGAGAGAGACAGAGACACAGAGAGAGACAGAGACACAGAGAGAGAGACAGAGACACACAGAAGAAGACGTGCACATCACCGACACGTGTGTGGTACATGGCGTGCTCCAGCCGGAGCCGCGCCTTGAGCAGGCCTCTGAGAGGGGGTAGAGAGAGAGGGGGGGGGGGGCAGAGAGGGGGGTAGAGAGAGAGAGAGAGGGAAGGGGTAAGGAGAGCAGATCGAGAAATATTTTGTTAAATCTTTCATTTAAAAAGGTGGGGGGGGGGGGGGGTAGGGGTTTACATAAATCAAAGCATAAAAAAACTAAATGATGAACGAAGCAAAGTGCCGACTACACCGAGCATCCTCTTGTTCCCTCTGATCGTACACAAACGAGAGAGAGAGCTGGGTGGGGGAGGGCAGGCAGGCAGGGAGGATGGATGCATGAGCTCCATATTTTGCCAGGTGCCCTATCTGGGTCACTTGACGCAGCGTGCCGGTAAAAGTCAAACACGTGGCGGTCGCTGGCTAAATGGAGGTCGCATTTACTCTAATAGCTGACTAATCACCAATCCAGCCGGTCCGGGGTGGGGTGGTGGGGGGGGGGGATAATACGGTAGAGCACTTTCACAGCGAGTTGTTATCACGGGACAAAGACAAAGCTCGCCCGGATAGCCTTACTACACTTTCGGGGGCAAGTGCTGTTAGCGGGTAGCATCCTACGAAGATCGGCACGGCGCACGGGCGGGTGGGAGGCCATCAGCACGCATGTCCCGGCCGCCTTTGTCTCTCTAGTGGCGATGTTTAGGACACAAAGATCCCCCGTATAGCCTCAACAGACTGTAGGGGCAAGTGCTGTTAGCGAGCACCTATGAAGGCCGGAACGGTACACAAGGGGTGGGTGGCCAGCACCACGCCCTTTAGGACACTCACACACACACAGACACTCATTTATAAATCCAGCAGATCCACGCGGAGTCGTGTTTGATCACAGGATGTTTAAAGCCCAATGAGTGATGAGTCGCGTGGATTAAATTGGTCGCGTGGGGAGGAAACCGGAGCACCCGGAGAAACCCGCCCCTTGCACGAAGATGGTAACACGACATCTCCGCACAGATGGAAACAGATGGCGATCGGTCCACTTGCTCCACTGCCTTCTCCTGGCGAGCCAGTGTAGGGCACCTCCCCTCCTCCATCGCACGCATTTCTTGGGTACACTCTGAGAAAGCGCATATTTAACTAACTTTCCGCCCCCCCCCTCTCTGCTCCCCACCAATCTATTGGGTACACTCTGAGAAAGCGCATATTTAGCTAACTTTCCGCACCCCCCTCTCTGCTCCCCACCAATCTATTGGGTACACTCTGAGAAAGCGCATATTTAACTAACTTTCCACCCCCCCCCTCCGCCACCGATAAATCTATTGGGTACACTCTGAGAAAGCGCGCATTTAGCTAACTTTCAACCCCCCCCTCCGCACCCCCCTCTCCGCCACCAACCAACCTATTGGGTACACTCTGAGAAAGCGCATATTTAACTAACTTTCCACCCCCCTCTCCGCCACCAACCAACCTATTGGGTACACTCTGAGAAAGCGCATATTTAGCTAACTTTCCACCCCCCCTCCGCACCCCCCTCTCCGCCACCAACCAACCTATTGGGTACACTCTGAGAAAGCGCATATTTAACTAACTTTCCACCCCCCTCTCCGCCACCAACCAATCTATTGGGTACACTCTGAGAAAGCGCGCCGTCCGCCACGCGATGATTTACGCGACATCGCCGCGATTTACGGAGTCGCGCAGCAGCGAGGCTCAAGGTCGGGCCGGGTCCCATCCCCCCGGGCGGGGGCTGGGGGTGAGGGGGGGGTGAGGGGGGTGAGATGGGGGGGGGTGAGATGGGAGGGGGGTGATTAAAGGGACAGGCGCTGGGGTGGGGGCTTTTGGGGGTTGGGGGGAGGGGTGATTGAATGTGGGAGTCAAAGTCCCTATTTGCATGCTCCGTGCAAAACAAACTCACCACCACCAACCACCACGTTCTTCACCGCGACTCGGCGTGGGGTTTGCGTGGTCAGGGCGCTGCGCTACGGACCGGTCCAACATTCAAACCTCCAGTGACGGTTATCTGAACCGGTTCTGGGCCTCCCCTAGGTCGACTCAGCCTCAGCTGAGTAACTGGTGAGGTGTGTAAATGTCGCCACTGGGGAGACAAAGGCGGCCGGGTGTGGTGCGTGCCGTGCCGGCCTTCATAGGTGCTAGTCGCTAAGAGCACTTGCCCCAACAGTCTGTTAAGACTACACGGGGGATCTTTGTCTTTGTGCAGTGGTTAGTGCACTGCGCTACGAACCTGGCCCCCCAAGTTGGATTCCCGCTCACGGTCAGCTTCGATGAGTGTGTGTGTGAGATGGTGTGTGTGTGAGTGTGTGTGTGAGACATGGTGTGTGTGTGAGTGTGTGTGTGAGATGCTGTGTGTGTGATGGTGTGTGTGTGTGAGATGGTGTGTGTGTGTGAGATGGTGTGTGTGTGATGGTGTGTGTGTGTGTGAGATGGTGTGTGTGTGAGATGGTGTGTGTGTGATGGTGTGTGAGTGTGTGTGTGAGATGGTGTGTGTATGTGTAAAGTAGTAACTCGGCAGGAGACGACTTCACGGGTAGCACACTCTTTATTTTCACCAACTTGTAGTTACACGGATGACTAACACCCTACTTCGTTACACGGGTGACCAACACCCACTTAGCTACACGGGTGACGGACACCCACTCAACTACAACTTCGTCACACGGGTGACCAACACCCACTTAGCTACACGGGTGACCAACACCCACTCAGCTACACGGGTGACCAACACCCACTCAGCTACACGGGTGACTAACACCCACTCAGCTACACGGGTGACCAACACCCACTCAGCTACACGGGTGACTAACACCCACTCAGCTACACGGGTGACCAACACCCACTCAGCTGTACTGACACGGGCTCTTACGCCCTGTAGCCTTCCGGGACACACCCAGCCGGGGTGCCCGTCTCGGCTCTGGGTACCACCGTCCCGACCCACACGGGCGTCGGACTACGGTCCCCCCCAGTCTCGGCTCCGAGCCACACAGGGCCCCTACCTCCTCCACCCCGTCTTCGGTCTTCAACTGGTTAACACTGACCACGAGTGCTCTCGCGCGTCCCCCTTTATACCCCTCCTGCGGACGTCGCTGAGAGTACTCACTTATCTGACCAATCACTGCGCACTCGCTACGATCCTCTTTTCCCAGCTTGTGTGAGCGCGCCTCACCACCGGCGCGCGCGTCCCTGCCACGCCCACACCGCGTGCCCAACCCCGCGCCCCGTGATCCATCACTCCCGGCGCACGTCAATACCACCACTACATCACCCCCTACCACATAGCTCGCAGCCGACCCGGCTGCTAATAAAACATACAACACCCCTTCACCCCCCACGTGTGCCCCGTAACATAACACAAACCCTAACAACACAACATGAACACCGCAATCCGCAAAACCCAGCAACCGCCACACCCGCAACAAGAACAACATGCACAATCCGGCGAATGGCAACGATACTGTGTATGCGGAAAGAGTAACAATAAAAAAAATTTCTTTAATCATTTTCTCTTCTTTTCTCTCCGACTCATGCAGCGTCCCGATGTCCGAGCGTCCCTTGAACGGGACATTACCCCGGCAGAGGGGGAAGCCGGCAACGAAGTCGGGCTTTAACAAAAAAAGAAAATTTTTTTTTTTTTCATGAAAAGTGTTGCGTCCTTGACCGAGTCCGCCTTGCCGGACCGTCGTACGGCACAGGACGCAGTTGGCCATCCGGCGGCGCCGGCAGTTCAGGAAGGCATGGGCCAGGCATCGGGGCTCCGTGCGAGCCGCGGGGTTCCGGTTCCCGACGGTCAACAGCCGTCAGGTCCGAGACACCTGGGGGTGGGTCAGGTGGAGACACGTGAGGATCAGCCTGCGACACATCCCTCCCCGAGTCGACGGTCACATCACACGCTCGGTCGTCACGGCACAACCCGGGGTCACGTGGTGCCGCGTAGGGTTTCAGTCGGGAGGAGTGCACGTACCAACGGCGTTTTCCCCATTTAATCTGTATACTCTGGGGTCGTGCAACCCGCACAATTTCCACCGGTCCCCTCCATGGTCTCAACAGTTTGGGGGACGTAGCCAACGGTGCGTGTGGACAATGCAGCCAGGCCTTATCGCCCGGTTCCCAATTGTGCGTATGCACCTTCCGTTCACGCAATCGCTCGTTCGCGATCTGCCGAGAGCGTGAATTCAACCTCGCAGCCTCCCGCGCCTCAGCCAATTTGGCGATGTTAAACTTAATGTGGTCTGCCAATTTTGATTTCGCACGTGGCTGTGAAATCCCCAGTTGGACGTCCATGGCCGGATCAGCCTCCCGCCCATACATCAGAAAAAATGGAGAAAACCCCGTCGCCGCATGGGGTGCCATCCGATAGGCCGCTAGTACCCCCGGTACCTGTAAGTCCCAATCCACCTGGTCGTCGCATACCTGTTGGCACAGCATAGACGTAATCGTCCTGTTCAGACGTTCAACCATACCGTCAGTCTGCGGGTGGTACGGGGAGGTACGTACTTTCTTTGTACCCAACAGGTCGCACACCTCGCGCAACAAAACACTCGAAAAGTTTTTCCCTTGATCCGTCAGCAAGCGTTCGGGGGCGCCTTTGTCCAAAACGTAACCTTGGACAAAGGCGTCCGCCACCGCCGCAGCCGACTGGTTGGCGAGTGGCCACGCCATGGGCCAGCGGGTGAAGTACTCTACGCCAACCAGCAGGAACTTATTTCCCCGAGGTGTAGTGGGAAAGGGCCCCAAGATGTCTAGCGCGACCAATTCGTTCGTGCGCGAAACTTGAATGGATTGAAGCGGTGGATTAGCCGCTATTTGTGGCGGTTTTCTTTTAGCGCACCCTACACACCCCTTAAGAATGTTCGCCACGTCACTGCCCATCCCAGGCCAATAGTAGTCTCGCTGAATGAGGGCGAGCGTTTTATGAAACCCCAGATGCATGAGTCGTTCATGGGCAGCCAGGACGACCTTACCCCGTACAGCAACTGGCACCACAAGCATGTGACGCCGGGACATGGAGTCCCACTTCATCAAGAGGCCCTGTCTGCACACCCAGGAACCGACCCGCGTTTCCCCGCCCTCGGGAACGTTAACCTTCCGACGTAGCGCGAGTAGGGAGCTGTCGGCCATTTGCAGACGGCCCCACTCGATGAGAGGCAATGCTAACAGCGAGTCCCTCCCCGTGGGGGCGTCGACCCCCGTAGTATCCGTGGCGGCTAGCACTACTTCCGCGGGGACATCGACAGAAGGTTTACACCGCGCCGATCCCAACTGACATGCGCATTCCGTACGCGTCGGCAACCGTGACAATGCATCCGCGTTCGAGTGGCGCAACCCCTTGCGGTAAATCGTCGTGAATTGGTAGTCCTGAAGGACCTCCAACCATCGGGACAATTGGCCCGATGGCTGCGCCACCCGCATAGCGTATTGGAGAGCCGCATGGTCCGTGCGAACCGTAAAGTGACGGCCATACAGATACGGCCTGAATTGCTGTATAAAAAACACAATCGCCAGCAATTCACGCCGTGTCACGCAGTAGCGTTGTTCCGCGGGGGACAGAACCCTGCTACCGTAGGCGACCACCCGTTCGACCCCCCCGACCACCTGTGAGAGCACTCCCCCGATACCCGTGTTACTGGCATCCGTGTCGAGCACAAACGGTTGCGTGAAATCGGGGTAACACAAGGGGGGAGCCTGCACCAAGGCGTCACGAAGGGAGCAGAACGCGGCCTCCTCCTCCGGCCCCCAGTGAAACCGCACCCCTTTAGCCGTCAAGGCGTGCAGGGGCCTGGCTATGGTGGCAAACTGTTTGACAAAACGACGGTAATAGGAGGCAAATCCTATGAAGCTGCGGACTTCAGTAACAGAGGTCGGTGTTGGCCATGAGCCGACGCATTGCGTCTTAGCAGGGTCCGTCGAGATCCCCGAACGGCTAACGATATGGCCCAAATACCTGACCGATTCCCGAAGCAGAAAACATTTAGCCGGTTTAAATTTAAGCTTCGCGGAACGCATCCTGAGAAACACTGCCCTCAGTCGCTGGAGGTGCTCCTCAAAAGTTCGGCTGAAAACGATGATGTCATCGAGGTAAATCAAACAGGTGTCCCATTGAAGGCCTGCCAAAACCAATTCCATGAGCCTCTGGAACGTGGCAGGAGCGGAATGTAAACCCATGGGCAATCGGTTGAACTCAAATAGGCCTCCCGGTGTCCGGAAAGCGGTTTTAGGTTTTGATTCGTCATCGAGGGGCAATTGCCAAAATCCCGAAAGCAAATCGAGCGTCGAAAAAAACTGTGCTCCTGCCAAGGCATCCAGCGACTCATCCATCCTGGGGAGCGGATACGCATCGGCCATTGATATTTTGTTTAGGCGGCGGAAATCAACACAGAACCGCAGGGATCCATCCTGTTTTTTAACCAAGACGATAGGAGCACCCCACGGACTGGAAGAGGGCGCAATGATGTCGGCCGCCAACATGTCATTTACTGCCGACTGCACGTGCTCCTTCTCGGCTGGACTGAGCCGGAAGGGATTCTGTCGAATAGGGGCCGCGTCCCCAGTCTCTATGTGGTGGCGCAACAGGTCTGTGCAGCCAATGTCGTACTTGTGCCTGCTAAACACGTCAGCGAACTCGAGCAGCAAGCCCCTCAATGCACCCAACTGCACACTGGACAAGGTACTGGACCCGGCACACAACGCGTCCAACCACTCCGTCCCCTCCTCACTTTGGGGATGCGTATCGACATGTGAATCGGCGTGAGCAACGAGCTGTTCCTCGACGGGTAGCGGCGCGGCGTGAGCGAGCACCGTTCCCTGCGTAATCACGGCCGGCCGCGACCCCGTATTCAGGACCACAACGAACGGCTCACTGTCCCCCCTCACCATGGTCTGGGCCACCGCTAAGCCGAGGTCCCCTTTAGCCCTGTTAGACGGCCCCAATAGAACTCCCTGCGCCCCCGCATCCGCCCCCAGTTGTTTTCTCAACCGAAGGGGTACCAACATTTGCGATCCCGGGGGCACCCGTACAGTCCGGGTTGCCAGCGCCTGCACCGTCGCACAAGCCGTGCGTATCTTATTTGGACTCTTCAAAAACTCAACCCGCCGACCCGACGGAAGCTCAATGCAGGCCTGGTCTATGAGAATTTTTATGGGCATTTTAGACAGAAAGTCCGTGCCTAGTAAACAAGGAACGGCCAACGATGATGATACAAAAATAGGACCCGCCAATTTAATGTCGCCAATACAAATATTCGCCCGAATCTGGCCGATGATTCCCAAAGATCCCCCGTTTGCCGCGTAAAATGGTACGTCCACCGGCAGAAGTGGTCGACATTGTACGGGAAGAATATTATAAATAAGGTCCGAAATAATAGTGGCCGACGCACCCGTGTCCACGAGCACCCGGACCTCAACCCCGTCAATGTACCCCGTTACCACGGACGACCCGGCCGACGCAGCCACAATCCTGTGGGCCAATTCGGACCACTCGACTGCCTTCGGGCCGTACGCGGACCCCTCTCGCCGAACCGAACCCCCGGCGTCCATACACGGTCCCCCCACCGCTAAGCGGCGATCCGAACGTGCCGTGCGTGTGGACCGAGCGTGTGAGGTGCCGCGACTTGCCGGGTTCAGTTGGGATGTCTTGAGTCCCTGGTCGTCGTCCGGACGTGGTCCCGCGGTGCGTTGATGCGGGGCCCGGCACCCGGCCGCGACGTGGCCCCGAAGGCCGCAGTTGTAGCAGACGACGAGGGACGTCGTAGGTTTCGGTTGCTCCAGCTTGCGGGAGGAGCGTGTGGGCGAACGACCTCCCGGTCTCCACTCCCCCGGCCTCGAACCAGCGAAGGCCTCCTCCCGAGGCACAGCAGGCTGGGGTCCGCTGATCGTGGCGGCCGGTGCCCCGTTCTCCACCGATGCGCAGACGACCGTCGGCTTCCGCTGTAGGACCTCGTAAGCGTGGATACTCGTGGCAATCCCCAGGGAGCAGATGTCCATCTCGTCCGCCGTATTAATGGGAACTCCCAATCCGTGAGCCAGCGCCAGCAGCTGCTCCGTCACCATGGCGTCCTTCCCCTCCTTGTCCATGCGGGGAAAAGCTGAATCCGCCAGGGCGAGCAGCGCCGTGCGATAGGCGAGCGTTGTTTCTCCAACCACCTTCCGCCGATCGTAGAACTGGTGGCGACAGGTCGAGGGCGGCCCGAACACCTTGGCCAACAGGTGCAGCGCGGCCTGGAGCGTTGAGCGGGACGACCTCGGGGCAGACGTGAAGGCCGCAAGCGCGTCGTCGTCGAGCATCGCTGGCAGCGCGCGCAGGGCCGTGGTGTCGGACCACCCCGACATTTCTTGATGCGCGATGAACCGTCGCTGGAAGGCTCCCCAGTCGCCCCCGTCCGCCTTGAACACCGACAGCGCGGGCAATCGTTGCTGGAGAACTCGATCGTCGTCGTCGTCGTTGGAACGATTTTCCCGCGCGCTGCTGTGGTTGTAGAAAATGTCGGCTCCCTCTGCAGGCGCAAAATGGAGAGCTCCGGCGCTCGCCGATGACGCGGGCTGCGCTGTGTGGAGACCTCTGGCCACGTGGTGTCCGCGTTTCCCGCCAACCGGAGGCGGATCCTCAAAAATGGCGCCAACTCCCAAACTTTTGGCGCGAAACGCCTTATGGCGGGAACCCTCCAGCCGCGCCGCCTCTTCCAACCCCGCAGGCGTTCCACCGGCCGCTGGAACGGAGATCTCCGCCAAGATCGCAGCGGCGGCGAGCAGCAACTCCGCCAGGCGGGAGTGTGCGTCCTGCAGGCTGGTGTCGGAGGCGGGCGGAGCATCGGCCATTTCCGCGAAGTGCTGCATCGGCGGCAACTCCTCGTCTTCTCCTCCCGAGGGTGGTGTCACCGGTACGTCGTCGTCTCCCCGGTCTTGCACGTGGGAACGAGAAGTCTTCCTTGTGTCCATTCTCCTTGAAGACAGGTTTACTTCTGACGCCAGTTGTAAAGTAGTAACTCGGCAGGAGACGACTTCACGGGTAGCACACTCTTTATTTTCACCAACTTGTAGTTACACGGATGACTAACACCCTACTTCGTTACACGGGTGACCAACACCCACTTAGCTACACGGGTGACGGACACCCACTCAACTACAACTTCGTCACACGGGTGACCAACACCCACTTAGCTACACGGGTGACCAACACCCACTCAGCTACACGGGTGACCAACACCCACTCAGCTACACGGGTGACTAACACCCACTCAGCTACACGGGTGACCAACACCCACTCAGCTACACGGGTGACTAACACCCACTCAGCTACACGGGTGACCAACACCCACTCAGCTGTACTGACACGGGCTCTTACGCCCTGTAGCCTTCCGGGACACACCCAGCCGGGGTGCCCGTCTCGGCTCTGGGTACCACCGTCCCGACCCACACGGGCGTCGGACTACGGTCCCCCCCAGTCTCGGCTCCGAGCCACACAGGGCCCCTACCTCCTCCACCCCGTCTTCGGTCTTCAACTGGTTAACACTGACCACGAGTGCTCTCGCGCGTCCCCCTTTATACCCCTCCTGCGGACGTCGCTGAGAGTACTCACTTATCTGACCAATCACTGCGCACTCGCTACGATCCTCTTTTCCCAGCTTGTGTGAGCGCGCCTCACCACCGGCGCGCGCGTCCCTGCCACGCCCACACCGCGTGCCCAACCCCGCGCCCCGTGATCCATCACTCCCGGCGCACGTCAATACCACCACTACATATGTATGTGATGGTGTGTGTGTGATGGTCTTCTCGGCCACAGTCATTCCCTCCCTTCTCTACGCTTGCGAAACGTGGACCCCCCTAATGGAGCATCTTCGCCAGTTGGAAACATTTAGGCTGGCCTGCCTACAATCCATCCGTGGTTTAACCAGGCTGGATTGTGTGAGGAGCTCACAAATCCTTGAAAGATCTGGGCAAAGTCCCATCGGTGAGCTCCTCCCTCAGGCAAGGCGGCGTTGGCTGGGTCATGTAGCCCGCATGCCCAGCCACCGCATGCCAAAACAGCTTCTGTTCGGCCGGATCGAGGGGGCTAAACGGGCGCGGCACGGGCTAGAGAAAAAATGGAGTGACGTGGTACAGGAGGACGTGGAGCTGAGTGGACTTGCCGATGACTGGTACCAGCGGTGTCAAGATCGGCCTCTGTGGAGGAGGCTCGTGAAGGACGCTACTGGGCAGTTGGAGGCAGCCGCCCTCCAACAACAACGGAGGGCAGAGGAGCAACGCTCACAACAACGAGCGGAGCGCCGGGTGGATAAAGCACAGCAAGTTGGCACAGTAGGGGGCATAGGTGGTGCATCAGCCAGTCATCTCAGTCATCTCAGTCAGTCGACCCGTGGCACCTGGGTCTGCCCAGTGACCTCCTGCCAGCGGGCGTTCGACACCTCACGTGGCCTCAAGGTGCACATGGCCTGGCACAAGCGTCGTGGTGACGTCACCGCCACTTAGTGGCGAATGGCGGTTGTTGTTGTTGAGTATGTGTGAGAAATGGTGTGTGAGTGTGTGATGGTGTGTGTGTGAGAGATGGTGTGTGAGTGTGTGATGGTGTGTGTGTGTGTGAGAGATGGTGTGTGTGATGGTGTGTGTGTGAGAGATGGTGTGTGTGATGGTGTGTGTGTGTGTGTGTGAGAGATGGTGTGTGTGTGTGATGGTGTGAGTGTGTATGAGAGATGGTGTGTGTGTGTGAGAGATGGTGTGTGTGTGTGATGGTGTGTGTGTGTGATGGTGTGTGTGTGTGATGCTGTGTGTGTGTGTGATGCTGTGTGTGTGTGTGATGCTGTGTGTGTGTGTGTTGGTGTGTGTGTGTGTGATGGTGTGTGTGTGTGATGGTGTGTGAGTGTGTGTGAGAGATGGTGAGCTCTTATTTTGTTTCACCGATGTCTGAAACTGTGGCCCCTCCCGCCACCACCCCCCCCCAAACCAACCGGCCCTGACCAGCGGGGTGAAGTATGGTCAAACGACCTCCATGGCAGACGCAGCGTGGTGTGCGCGCCATTCTCGTTCGACGGCGAGAGATGGTTGGGAATCATTTTTTGATTAAACTAATCAGCATCATTACGTAATTAATTACTCGTAGTATTACTCCGAGATGGAAGTACGCACTGGTGCATTGTTAATAAGAGCATTTTGTCAACGATGCATTACGTAATATTGCAATTTTCAATGTATTAAAGCTGTGTTTTGTTGATGGATGTGCACCCAATCGCAGTTGCTGTTGTTGTTTTTGTTGTTGTTGTTTACCTCGATCTTCAGTTTGCCTTTCCTCCTTCAAGTGCCCGGCCTAAATAACCCCCCCTCTCCACCCCGCCCCTCCCCCCTTCTCCACCCCGCCCCTCCCCCCCCTCTCCACCCCGCCCCTCCCCCCTTCTCCACCCCGCCCCTCCCCCTTCTCCACCCCGCCCCTCCCCCCCTTCCCACCCCACCCCTCCCCCTTTTCTAATCCGCCCCTCCCCCCTTCTCCACCTCGCCCCTCCCCCCTCTCCTCCGCCTCTCCCCCCTCTCTCCACGCCGCCCCTCCCCCTCTCCACCCCACCCCTCCCCCTCCCCTCCACCCCTCCCCCCTCCCCTCCACCCCTCCCCCCTCCCCTCCACCCCTCCCCCCTCTCCACCTCGCCCCTCCCCCTTTTCCACCTCGCCCCTCCTCCTTCTCCGCCCCTCCCCCCCTCCCCCCGCCCCCCTCCACGACGTTCCCCATCAGAATGCGCGGCCCCCCTCTTCTCGCTGCCCCCCAGGCGGGTTCCGTCTGCCAAGCCCCCCCCAGGCGGAGCGTCTGTGCGTGACTGATAAGAGTCAAAAAACAATCTGTCCAGCAGACGGAGGGGGGCAGCCCCCCCCGCCCCCCTCTCTCAACTCCCCCCCCACCCCCCCCCTCTTCTCCACGCCTCCCTCTCTCTGTCCCTCTTCATCCTCATGCAGAAAAGCGCCCGTTGTGCCACTCGCCCCCCCCATCTCCCCCCCTCACTCTCCCTCTCATCCCCCCCCCACTCTCTCCCTCTCATCCCCCCCCCACTCTCTCCCTCCCATCCCCCCCCCCCCACTCTCTCCCCCCATCCCCCCACTCTCTCCCCACCATCTCCCCCCCCACTCTCTCCCTCCCATCCCCCCCCACTCTCTCCCTCCCATCCCCCCCCCACTCTCTCCTCCCCATCCCCCCCCACTCTCTCCCCCCCATCTCCCCCCCATCCCCCCACCACTCTCTCCCCACCACCCCCCCCCCCACTCTCTCCCCCCATCCCCCCCCACTCTCTCCCCCCCATCTCCCCCCCATCCCCCCACCACTCTCTCCCCACCACACCCCCCCCACTCTCTCCCCACCATCCCCCCACCACTCTCTCCCCACCACCCCCCCCCACTCTCTCCCCCCCATCTCCCCCCACTCTCTCCCTCCCATCCCCCCCCCACTCTCTCCCTCCCATCCCCCCCCCCTACTCTCTCCCCACCATCTCCCCCCCCCACTCTCTCCCCACCATCTCCCCCCCCACTCTCTCCCCACCATCTCCCCACCACTGTTCTCTCTCCAAGCGCTTTGCCTGAAATAGGTGAAATAGGTGCTCGCTAACTCGCGTCCGTGCGTCCTGTGCGTGTGGGGAGCGGTGGTGCAGTGGTGAGCGCCCTGCGCCACCAATCCCTGCGACCCGAGTTTGATACCCGACGTGGTGCGGTGCTGTGCAAATATCAAACTTGGGGACACAAAGGCGGCCGAGCGTGGTGCTGGCAACCCATCCCCTTCGGGCACCGTGTTGGCCTTAATAGGTGTTCGATAACAGCACTTGGCCCCCTGTTAAAGGCTATACGGGGATCTTTGTAGTTGCCTTCATATCCACTCGCCGAGAGACAAGGATCTCAGCAGGGAAAGGTTGCGTTAGAAGTTGGGATTACAGTTCAATGGGTGTCGCTATCTCGCCCCCTCCCCCCCTCCCTCGAACCTCCTTCCACTCTCTTCCGACTCTTGCCCGTCTCCCACTCCCCCCTCTCTCTCCCCTCTCCCCCTCCTCCCTCTCTCTCTCCTGCATCTCATCCCTCCACTACGTCTCTATAGGGTGAGGGGTAGAGCTGTAGGGTGAGGGATCTACATCATCATTGTCATCGTCATCATAATCATCATCTTTGTCATCATCATCATTGTCATTGTCATCATCGTCGTCATCTTCGTCGTCATCATCATCATCTTTGTCATCATCATCATCGTCATCATCATCATTGTCATTGTCATCATCGTCGTCATCTTCGTCGTCATCATCATTATCTTTGTCATCATCATCATCGTCATCATCATCATTGTCATTGTCATCATCGTCGTCATCTTCGTCGTCATCATCATCATCTTTGTTGTCGTCATCACAGTGGCCGACTCCTTTCAGTCGCCTCACTCCCGGCCCAGCCGGCGTCTCCTCTCGTGTCACGGATGGGAAGCTCAGCAGGATTCAGCCTGGACACTTGATGGGGGGGGGAGGGGAACACAGACTGCTGGGGCAAGTGCTGTGAGCGAGCACCTACTACGGCCGGCACACGAGGGGGTGGGCGGCTAGCACCACGCCCGGCCGCCTTTGTCGTGATATTGTGCGATATTTTTGCCGTAGTATTTGCCACATCACGGCGAGTGTTGTACGTAAACACGTGAGGCTTTCGCCACCAATATCATTCACGACAAAGTGTGTTTGTTGTTGTTGTTGTTGTGTTAGATCGGGTCAATGTGTCGTTACCACCCTCCTCCACCCGACGCAGCCACATTGAGTGTGGTTCGTCACGCTGTGAACAGAACGCGCCCGTGATTTCCCACTTCAGCACCACCGCTGCGATGGAGAGCAACTCCCCCCAGACAGAGAGAGAGAGAGTCAACACCAACTACTACTACGACTACAGCCTTACTTTTCACTACTCTCATACTGGCAACAACAAAACAACGGTCTCCACGATAACCCCACACCCGTTTACTATTCTGGCCAATCGCCTGACCATGCTGCTGCTGCTGCTGCTGCTGTTGGCATCGCCAGCGAAACGTCGTGAACTCAGATCGTAAAAGTGCTGCGGGGTTTACGCTCTGGAGTTGAGTGACGAATTGGCACGTTCTGTTCACGTGACAAACCTTGCCAAATAGGCTGTGTCGGGTGGCGGTCGGTGTACGACACAATTACATTGACGCGATCTAACTCATCAAAACAATGTATTCTGATTCGTTGTGTTCTCTTCGAGATTATTCCAAATATATCTGGAGCACAACCATCGGATACTACAACAACAACAACCGCCATCCGCCACTTAGTCACGGTGACGTCAACACTGCGCTTGTGCCAGGCTAGGTGCACTCTGAGGACACGTGAATTGTGGAAGGCTGGCTGCTGGCAGGAGCTCCACGGGACAGACCCATGTGGTGCCATGGGTTGAGTGCGGTGCCAGGCTAGGTGCAGGAGGAGGTCACGGGACAGACCCACGTGGTGACATGGGTTGAGTGCGGTGCCAGGCTAGGTGCAGGAGGAGGTCACGGGACAGATCCAGCAGGTGCCATGGGTTGACTGCGGTGCCAGGCTAGGTGCAGGAGGAGGTCACGGGACAGACCCAGCAGGCGCCGTGGGTTGACTGTGGTGCCAGGCTAAGTGCAGGAGGAGGCCACGGGACAGACCCATGTGGTGCAATGGGTTGACTGCGGTGCCAGGCTAGGTGCAGGAGGAGGCCACGGGACAGACCCCCGTAGGTGCAATGGGTTGCGTGACTGAGATGACTGGCAGATCCACCACCGGTGCTCCCCCACTGTGCCAACTTGCTGCGTTTTATCCGACCGTTGTTGTGAGCTTCGCTCCACCGCCCTCCGCTATTGCTGGAGGGCGACTGCCTCCAGCTGTAGCCCCGCAGCGTCCTTCACGAGCCTCCTCCTCCTCCTGCACAGAGGCCGATCTTGACACCGCCGGTACCGGTCATCGGCGAGTCCACTCAGCTCCACGTCCTCCTGTACCACATCACTCCCATTTCTTCTCTAGCCCGCGCCGCGCCCCGATAGACACACAAACACACAGGTGAGGAGGGAGGCTGAGTCTGCGTTTGAGAGAGGGAGAGAGGGAGAGAGGCCTCGTTGCCTGAATCCATTGCGACGTATTTTACAAGCAATTTCACACTTCAGTGATATCCGCTTGAGAGAGAGAGGGGGTGAGAGAGGGGGGTGGGGAGGGGAGCGAGGAGGCGGAGGAGAGAGAAGGGGGAGGAGAGAGACGTGGGAGAGGAGATAGATAATCTATTTCAGACGAGCGGGGAGAGGAGCGTTTGATGATGAGATAGTTTGATTGAGATGAGAGAGGGGAGAGAGGGGAGGGGAGATGGGGAGGAGAGAGAGAGAGAGTCATCTCTATATAAACATATATACACACTGATCACGTACGGCAACACCAACACTGCGCGTGTGGGTGACATTTAAAGGATAGAGATATAAAATAGGCGACGTTTCGGGCAACGACTCTTCTGCATAGCACGATGTTGATTGTTGATGTTGCCGCGGTGTCCTGGACAGACGTGGGTGAGTTTGTATTCATTAGCTGTGCTTCTGCACTACCAGCAAATACATGGCACGTACGCACGTGAACCTTCTTTCGCACCGTACGTAGCCAACCGTGCGTGTGTAAGGACAACAAACACAACAACAACAACACCAACACCAAGAAGCAGTTCGAGAGAAATCAGTTTGTCAATTCGATTTCAAGGTGCACGACTCCCCAGCGGCGTCCGGATGAAACGCGAAGGCCGCGGGCGTCGAAGGCCCGAGCGTCGTGGCCGCTGGGTCACGTGTGGGTCACCCGTGTGGTCACGTGTGGTCACGCGGGGTCACGTGGGGCCACGTGTGGTCACGCGGGGTCACGTGTGGGCCCCGTGTTGTCACGTGTGGGCCCCGTGTGGCCACGTGTGGTCACGTGTGGGTCACGTGTGGGCCACGTGTGGTCACGCTGGGCCACGTGTGGTCACGTGGGGTCACGTGTGGTCACGTGTGGGCCACGTGTGGACCACGTGGGGTCACGTGTGGGCCACGTGTGGTCACGTGTGGACCACGTGGGGTCACGTGTGGGCCCCGTGTGGTCACGCGGGGCCACGTGTGGTCACGTGGTGTCACGTGTGGTCACGCGGGGTCACGTGTGGTCACGTGGTGTCACGTGTGGTCACGTGGGGTCACGTGTGGTCACGTGGTGTCACGTGTGGTCACGCGGGGTCATGCGGGGTCATGTGTGGACCACGTGGGGTCACGTGTGGACCACGTGGGGTCACGTGTGGGCCCCGTGTGGTTATGCGGGGTCATGTGTGGACCACGTGGGGTCACGTGTGGACCACGTGGGGTCACGTGTGGGCCACGTGTGGTCACGTGTGGGCCACGTGTGGCCATGTGTGGGCCCGTGTGGGCCCCGTGTGGTCACGTGGGGCTACGTGTGGTCACGCTGGGCCACGTGTGG
Source organism: Lethenteron reissneri (assembly GCF_015708825.2). Taxonomy (NCBI): domain Eukaryota; kingdom Metazoa; phylum Chordata; class Hyperoartia; order Petromyzontiformes; family Petromyzontidae; genus Lethenteron; species Lethenteron reissneri. The sequence goes on from NC_083839.1 coordinate 5,166,291, forward strand.
TCACGTGGGGCCACGTGTGGTCACGCGGGGTCACATGTGGTCACGTGTGGTCACGTGTGGGTCACGTGTGGTCACGTGTGGGCCACGTGTGGGTCACGTGTGGGCCCCGTGTGGTCACGTGGGGCCCCGTGTGGTCACGTGTGGGTCACATGTGGTCACGTGTGGCCCCGTGTGGTCACGTGTGGGTCACGTGTGGGCCCCGTGTGGTCACGTGTGGGACACGTGTGGGTCACGTTGGATCACGTATGGGCCGTCGGCGCAGTTGCAGCGCTTGCGCGCTCACTCGTGAGCCGCGCCATTTGGGGGAGGGAGGGGGGCGGGGCTGTGTGGGCCGTCGGAGGGAGTGAGACTGTCAAGAGGGCAGGGCGAGAGTTGGTTTAGTTTGAGACGGAGGCAGACAGACAGAGAGACAGACAGAGAGAGAAAGAGAGAGACAGAGAGAGCAAGAGAGAGATAAGGCAAAGGGTGAGCTGTGAACAGTGACGCTGCGGTGGAGAGAGGGAGGGGGGGCGATGGGAAAAGGAGGGGGGGGCGATGGGGAAGGGGGGTGGATGGGGAAGGAGGTAACATCTGCCAGAGACCAGGGAAAGATAACTATATGAAGCTGATGATGAATGGAATTGGGTCAAATAACATCATGGAGCAGGACTCTCCTGCAAATGGTCAAACTCGTCTTGAGACTCCGAGAGTGCAACTGGGTATCGGCCCATCACTCCAGATTCTGAAGATACAATACACCGCCAATGACTCAGTGGGGCCTCCCCTAGGGCGACTCAGCCTCAAATGAGTACCTGGTGCGGTGTGTTGTAAACATCGACACTGGGAAGACAAAGGCGGCCGGGCGTGGTGCTGGCTACCCACCCCCTCGTGTACCACAGTGCCGGCCTTCGTAGGGTGCTGCTACTCGCGAACAGCACTTGCCCCAACAGTCTGTTAAGGCTATGAAGAGGATCTTTGTCTTTGTTGTGTGCACGTGTAGGGGGAGCGTGAGTGTGTGTGCGTGTGTGTGTTTGTGCGCGTGTGTGCGTGCGCATGCGTGTGCGTGTGTGTGCGTTTGTGTGTGTGTGTGCGTGTGTGTGTGTGCGTGCGTGTGAGTGTGTGTGTGCGCGTGTGTGCGTGTGCGCGTGTGCGCGTGTGTGCGTGCGTGTGTGCGTGTGTGTGTGTGCGTGTGTGTGTGAGCGCGTGTGCGTGTGTGCGTGTGTGTGCGCGTGTGTGCGTGCGTGCGTGCGTGTGTGTGCGTGTGCGTGCGTGTGTGTGTGCGTGCGTGTGCGCGTGTGCGTGTGTGCGCGTGCGTGTGTGCGTGTGTGTGCGTGTGTGTGCGTGTGTGCGTGTGGTGTGTGCGTGTGGTGTGCGTGCGTGTGCGTGTGTGTTTGTGCGTGTGTGTGTGCCCCAGGACAGTGCCGGTGGGACTGAGCCGGGCTGTGTTGTGAGCTGCGGAGTGAAGCTACGGGGCGAATGAAATACTTGATCGCACATGGAAGAAGGGGGAGACGTGGGGGGGGGGGTGACGAGGGTGGGGGGGGGGGCTGCTTGGGATCCAGGAGGGGGCGCCATCCCCCGTACAATCGAACCCGTGACACGCGGCGTTTCGTTGTACAAATTACCAACAGCGGACGCCACACTCGCCACTAAGTTGACCGGGGCGCCTGTGCCAGGCTGGGTGCACTCTGAGGCCACGTGAAGTGTGAAAGGCTGGCTGCTGGCAGGAGTTCCACGGGACAGACCCAGCAGGTGCCGTGGGTTGACTGCTGTGCCAGGCTAGGTGCAGGAGGAGGAGGTCACGGGACAGACCCAGCAGGTGCCGTGGGTTGACTGCTGTGCCAGGCTAGGTGCAAGAGGAGGTCACGGGACAGACCCCGCAGGTGCCGTGGGTTGACTGCTGTGCCATGCTAGGTGCAGGAGGAGGAGGTCACGGGACAGACCCAGCAGGTGCCGTGGGTTGACTGCTGTTCCAGGCTAGGTGCAGGAGGAGGAGGTCACGGGACAGACCCAGCAGGTGCCGTGGGTTGACTGCTGTGCCAGGCTAGGTGCAAGAGGAGGTCACGGGACAGACCCCGCAGGTGCCGTGGGTTGACTGCTGTGCCATGCTAGGTGCAGGAGGAGGAGGTCACGGGACAGACCCAGCAGGTGCCGTGGGTTGACTGCTGTGCCAGGCTAGGTGCAGGAGGAGGAGGTCACGGGACAGACCCAGCAGGTGCCGTGGGTTGACTGCTGTGCCAGGCTAGGTGCAAGAGGAGGTCACGGGACAGACCCCGCAGGTGCCGTGGGTTGACTGCTGTGCCATGCTAGGTGCAGGAGGAGGAGGTCACGGGACAGACCCAGCAGGTGCCGTGGGTTGACTGCTGTGCCAGGCTAGGTGCAGGAGGAGGAGGTCACGGGACAGACCCAGCAGGTGCCGTGGGTTGACTGCTGTGCCAGGCTAGGTGCAAGAGGAGGCCACGGGACAGACCCAGCAGGTGCCGTGGGTTGACTGCGGTGCCAGGCTAGGTGCATGAGGAGGAGGTCACGGGACAGACCCAGCAGGTGCCGTGGGTTGACTGCTGTGCCAGGCTAGGTGCAAGAGGAGGCCACGGGACAGACCCAGCAGGTGCCGTGGGTTGACTGCTGTGCCAGACTAGGTGCAGGACACGAGACAGACCCAGCAGGTGCCGTGGGTTGACTGGTGTGCCAGGCTAGGTGCAAGAGGAGGCCACGGGACAGACCCAGCAGGTGCCGTGGGTTGACTGCTGTGCCAGACTAGGTGCAGGACACGGGACAGACCCAGCAGGTGCCGTGGGTTGACTGCTGTGCCGGGCAAGGTGCAAGAGGAGGCCACGGGACAGACCCTAGCAGGTGCCGTGGGTTGACTGCTGTGCCAGGCTAGGTGCAAGAGAAGGCCACGGGACAGACCCTAGCAGGTGCCGTGGGTTGACTGCTGTGCCAGGCTAGGTGCAAGAGGAGGCCACGGTACAGACCCAGCAGGTGCCGTGGGTTGACTGCTGTGCCAGGCTAGGCGCAAGAGGAGGCCACGGGACAGACCCAGCAGGTGCCGTGGGTTGACTGCTGTGCCAGGCTAGGTGCAAGAGGAGGCCACGGTACAGACCCAGCAGGTGCCGTGGGTTGACTGCTGTGCCAGGCTAGGTGTAAGAGGAGGCCACGGGACAGACCCAGCAGGTGCCGTGGGTTGACTGCTGTGCCAGGCTAGGTGCAAGAGGAGGCCACGGTACAGACCCAGCAGGTGCCGTGGGTTGACTGCTGTGCCAGACTAGGTGCAGGACACGGGACAGACCCAGCAGGTGCCGTGGGTTGACTGGTGTGCCAGGCTAGGTGCAAGAGGAGGCCACGGGACAGACCCAGCAGGTGCCGTGGGTTGACTGGTGTGCCAGGCTAGGTGCAAGAGGAGGCCACGGGACAGACCCTAGCAGGTGCCGTGGGTTGACTGCTGTGCCAGGCTAGGTGTAAGAGGAGGCCACGGGACAGACCCAGCAGGTGCCGTGGGTTGACTGCTGTGCCAGGCTAGGTGCAAGAGGAGGCCACGGGACAGACCCAGCAGGTGCCGTGGGTTGACTGCGGTGCCAGGCTAGGTGCAAGAGGAGGCCACGGGACAGACCCAGCAGGTGCCGTGGGTTGACTGCTGTACCAGGCTAGGTGCAAGAGGAGGCCACGGGACAGACCCTGCAGGTGCAGTGGGTTGACTGCTGTGCCAGGCTAGGTGCAAGAGGAGGCCACGGGACAGACCCAGCAGGTGCCGTGGGTCGACTGACTGAGATGACTGGCAGATGCACACCACATGTACTCCCCAATGCGCGAACTCGCTGCGTTTTATCCGCCCGGTGCTCTGCTCGTTGTTGTGAGTGTCGCTCCTCCGCCCTCCGTTGTTGTTGGAGGACGATTGCCTCCAACTGCCCAGTAGCGTCCTTCACGAGCCTCCTCCTCCTCCACAGAGGCCGATCTTGGCACCGCTGGTACCAGTCGTTGTCAATTACCACATCACTCCGTCTCTCCTCCAGCCCGTGCCGCGCCCCGTGAGCCCCCTTAGAAGCGATTTGGGCATGCGGTGGTTCGGCACGCGGGCTACATGACCCAGCCATATATACACAAAGACAAAGATACCCCGTATAGCCTGAATAGACTGCTGGGGCAGGTGCCGTAAGCGAGCACCTATGAAGGCCGGCACAGCACACGAGGGGGTGGGTGACCAACACCACGCCCAGCCACCTTTGTCTCCCCAGTGGCGATGTTTACACACCGCACCAGGTACTCATTTGAGGCTTAGTCGACCTGGGGGAGGCCCAGGACCGGTTCACAAAATCGTCACTGGGTGTTGGCCGTGGTTCGTAGGGCAGCGCGCTAACCGTTGCGCCACCGCTCCCCACACACGCGTACAGACACACACACGTACAGACACACACAAACACACACACGTACAGACACACACACTCACAAACACGTACACACACACACAAACACACACACGTACAGACACACACACGTACAAACACACACACGTACAGACACACTCACACGTACAGACACACACGTACAGACACACACACTCACACACGTACAGACGCACACGTACAGACACACACACGTACAGACACACACACTCACACACGTACAGACACACATACACACGTACATACACACACACACACGTTCAGACACACGTACAGACACACACACACACGTACAGACACACACACACACGTACAGACACACACACACGTACAGACACACACACACACGTACACACACACGTACAGACACACATACACACGTACAGACACACGTACACACGTACAGACACACACACACACAGACACACACACACACACGTACACACACACACACGTACAGACACACACACACCGTCTTTGAATTATGATTCTTAATGTCAGGAACGCGACTCTCGCTAGAGCGGTCGCAGGAATGCGATGTTTATTTATTTTACTTTCCCTGTTTAAGAAAATATAGCAGTGTATTTATACACACACACACACAAACAAAGATAAAGATCCCCCGTGTAGCCTTAACAGACTGCTATGGCGGCACACGAGGGGGTGGGTTGGCCAGCACCACGCCCGGCCGCCTTTGTCTCCCCAGTGGCGACGTTCACACACCGCAGCAGGTACTCGTTTGAGTCTGAGTCGACCTAAGGCAGGCCCAGGACCGGTTCACATAATCGTCACCGGTGTTGTGCCGTGAGCTGGAATCGAACTCGGTTGACCGTGTTGGGAGCTCACCACTAACCCACCGCTCTCCACCAAATCCACAAATCCACACACGGACACGCTCGCAACTTTTCCACAATAAATGCAAAACTGTCTTTCACACGCAGATAAAACGGTCCCGTTTCATCCGTGGAGAGAGGAGAGGATAACGACTCTCGAGAGGGAAGAGAGAGGGGAGAGCAGAGAGTGGGGAGAGAGTCGCGTTTGCAAGAGTGATTGATTGAGTGAATGAATGAGTCGCTGAGTGAATGATTATGTGGGTGGATGAATGTGTAGGTGAATGAGTGGGTGAATGAGTGGACGAATGAATGAGTGTTTGGGTAAGTGAATGAGTGTGTGTGTGGGTGAATGTGTAGGTGAATGAGTGGGTGAATGAGTGGACGAGTGAATGAGTGTGTGTGTGGGTGGATGAGTGTGTGGGTGAGTGAATGAGTGGATGAATGAGTGTGTGTGTGAGTAGTCTAGTGAATGGGTGTGGGTAAATGAGTGTGTGGGTGAGTAAATGAGTGGATGAATGAGTGTGTGGGTGGGTGAATGAGTGGATGAATGAGTGGGTGAATGAGTGTGTGGGCGAGTGAGTGAATAAGTGGACGAGTGAATGAGTGTGTGTGTGGGTGGATGAGTGTGTGGGTGAGTGAATGAGTGGATGAATGAGTGTGTGTGTGAGTAGTCTAGTGAATATGTGTGGGTAAATGAATGTGTGGGTGAGTGAATGAGTGGATGAATGAGTGTGTGGGTTGGTGAATGAGTGGATGAATGAGTGGGTGAATGAGTGTGTGGGTGAGTGAGTGAATGAGTGGGTGAATGAGTGGACGAGTGAATGAGTGTGTGTGTGGGTGAATGAGTGGGTGAATGAGTGTGTGGGTGAGTAGTCTAGTGAATGAGTGTGTGTGTCGGTGAATGAGTGGGTGAGTGAGTGGACGAGTAAATGAGTGTGGGTGAATGAGTGGGTGAATGAGTGTGTATGTGAGTAGTCTAGTGAATGAGTGTGTGGGTGAATGAGTGGGTGAATGAGTGGAAGAGTGAATGAGTGTGTGGGTGAGTGAATGAGTGGATGAATGAGTGTGTGAATGAGTGGGTGAATGAGTGGAAGAGTAAATGAGTGTGTGGGTGAGTGAATGAGTGGATGAATGAGTGGGTGAATGAGTGGAAGAGTGAATGAGTGTGTGGGTGAGTGAATGAGTGGATGAATGAGTGGGTGAATGAGTGGAAGAGTGAATGAGTGTGTGGGTGAGTAAATGAGTGGATGAATGAGTGGGTGAATGAGTGGACGAGTGAATGAGTGTGTGTGTGGGTAAGTAGTCTAGTGAATGTGTGTGTGTGGGTGAATGAGTGGGTGAACGAGTGGGTGAATGAGTGGACGAGTGAATGAGTGTGTGTGTGATTGATTGATCAGGATTGAGTCTCATTCTCAAGAGCACTTTGGTGACATCAGTCTGCTGTGTGCATGGCGAGCGGTGGTGCAGCGGTTAGCGCCCTGCGCTACGAACCCCGTGACCCGAGTTCGATTCCCGCTCACGGCCAACGTTGGTGACGAATATCTGAACCGGTCCTGGACCTCCCCTAGGTCGACTCAGCCTCTGGAGAGACAAAGGCGGCCGGGCGTGGGGTTCTAGCCACCCACCACCTCGTGTGCCGTGCCGGCCTTCAAATGTGCTACCCGCTAACAGCACTTGCCAACAGGCTGCTAAAGCCTATACGGGGGATCTTTGTGTGTGTGAGTGTAGTGCCTGGAATGATGTGCGAAACATCGCCACGAGGGAGACAAAGGCGGTCGTGTGTGGTGCTGGCCACCCATCCCCACCCCCCCCCCCCGTGTGCCGTGCCGGCCTTCACAGGTGCTGCTCGCCACTGACAGCACTTGCCCCAACAGTCTGCTCCAGGCTCCACGGGAGACATCAGGGACAAGTCCTCCTGAGTCATTGGCGGCGTCAAATGTTCTAATTTGGCAAAATTTGGACCGCGATGCCCGGCACACGAGCAGGCAAATCGGCGCTCAACTCGGCCCACTCGTGAAGCCCATCGCCAAAGCCAAGACGCCGAATTGCCGTTTCACTCTCCCGAGAAGAACCACTGGAATAGATGACAAAGTCTCTACCGTTGCACCACCACCATCACCATCACCACCAACATTACCACCAACAACACCACCACCCACCACCATCACCACCAACAACACTACCACCACCGACAACACCACCACTACCACCACCGCTACCATCACCACCAACAACACCACCATCACCACTACCACCACTACCACTATCACCACCACCACTACCAACACCACCACCACTACCACCACCACCACTACCACCACTACCACCACTACCACCACTACCACCACCACCGCCACCGCCACCACCGCCACCACCACTTCCACCACCACCAACAACACCACCACCACTACCACCACTACCACCACCACTACCACCACTACCACCACCATCATCACCACCACTACCACCACTACCACCACTACCACCACCACTACTACCACCACCACCACTACCACCACCACCACTACCACCACCACTACCACCACCACCATCACCACCACCACCACCACCACTACCACCAACACCACCACCACCACCAACACCACCACCACCACTATCACCACCACCATCACCACCATCACTACCACTACTACCACCATTACCACCACTACCACCACCACCAACACCACCACCACCACCATCACCACCATCACCACCACCACTACCACCACTACCACCACCACCACTACCACCACCACCACCATCACCACCATCACCACCACCACCACCAACAACACCACCACCACCACTACCACCACTACCACCACCACCAACACCACCACCATCACCACCATCACCACCACCACTACCACCACTACCACCACCACCACTACCACCACCACCACCATCACCACCATCACCACCACCACCACCAACAACACCACCACCACCACTACCACCACTACCACCACCACCACTACCACCACCACTACCACTACCACCACTACCACCACCACCACCACTACCACCACCACCACCAACGTGTCTCTTGTTTTGCTGGAACAACCTCTCGCTTCGTCGCTTAACATCGCCAATCTTCCTTTCACGAACAAAAACACAAAAATATTTATCCCGACGCAGGAGATCGCTGCCAGACACAAGCAACCACATTGTGAAACGTGAGTTGCAACTTTGATACTTGCCACCCACGTATCGATGGCTACATGTTAATGTGCACGTGTTTGTCTCGGTGTGGTCTGGGACTGTTGTTGTTGTTACTGGTAGGAACCTCTGGTTCCACCAGCCCACAAGGGGACTTGTGTGTCTATCCGTCTATCGTGCAGGGAGGGGCTGGGTGGGGAGGGGAGGGTGGGGAGAGGCTGGGTAGGGAGGGTGGGGCTGGGTGAGGAGGGGAGGGTAGGGCTGGGTGGGGAGGGTGGGAAGGGTGGGGCTGGGTGGGGAGGGGAGGGTGGGGAGAGGCTGGGTAGGGAGGGTGGGGCTGGGTGAGGAGGGGAGGGTAGAGCTGGGTGGGGAGGGTGGGAAGGGTGGGGCTAGGTGGGGAGGGGAGGGTGGGGCTGGGTAGGGAGGGTGGGGCTGGGTGGGGAGGGGAGGGTGGGGCTGGGTGGGGAGGGTGGGGAGGGTGGGGCTGGGTGAGGAGGGTGGGGCTGGGTGGGGAGGGTGGAGAGGGTGGGGCTGGGTGGGGAGGGTGGGGCTGGGTGGGGAGGGTGGGGCTGGGAGGGAAGGGGAGTGTGGGGCTGGGTGGGGAGGGTGGGGCTGGGTGGGGAGGGTGGGGCTAGGTGGGGAGGGTGGGACTGGGTGGGCAGGGTGGGGAGGGTGGGGAGGGTGGGGAGGGGAGGGTGGGGAGGGGTGGGGCTGGGTGGGGAGGGGCTGGTCACCCCGTGGTGCCCTTATAAAACTCAACGTTTAACCTACTCACGCCGGCTTGTGCCCGCCCTCACAGTCGGGCATATTTGCGGAATACACCACGCCGCCGTTGACCCTGCAGGCCATTGACCGAGCAACTCGACACACACACGTACAGACACACACACACACGTTCAGACACACACACACGTACAGACACACACACACACGTACACACACACGTACAGACACACACACACACGTACAGACACACACACACTTACAGACACACACACACACAGACACACACACACACACGTACACACACACACACGTACAGACACACACACACCGTCTTTGAATTATGATTCTTAATGTCAGGAACGCGACTCTCGCTAGAGCGGTCGCAGGAATGCGATGTTTATTTATTTTACTTTCCCTGTTTAAGAAAATATAGCAGTGTATTTATACACACACACACACAAACAAAGATAAAGATCCCCCGTGTAGCCTTAACAGACTGCTATGGCGGCACACGAGGGGGTGGGTTGGCCAGCACCACGCCCGGCCGCCTTTGTCTCCCCAGTGGCGACGTTCACACACCGCAGCAGGTACTCGTTTGAGTCTGAGTCGACCTAAGGCAGGCCCAGGACCGGTTCACATAATCGTCACCGGTGTTGTGCCGTGAGCTGGAATCGAACTCGGTTGACCGTGTTGGGAGCTCACCACTAACCCACCGCTCTCCACCAAATCCACAAATCCACACACGGACACGCTCGCAACTTTTCCACAATAAATGCAAAACTGTCTTTCACACGCAGATAAAACGGTCCCGTTTCATCCGTGGAGAGAGGAGAGGATAACGACTCTCGAGAGGGAAGAGAGAGGGGAGAGCAGAGAGTGGGGAGAGAGTCGCGTTTGCAAGAGTGATTGATTGAGTGAATGAATGAGTCGCTGAGTGAATGATTATGTGGGTGGATGAATGTGTAGGTGAATGAGTGGGTGAATGAGTGGACGAATGAATGAGTGTTTGGGTAAGTGAATGAGTGTGTGTGTGGGTGAATGTGTAGGTGAATGAGTGGGTGAATGAGTGGACGAGTGAATGAGTGTGTGTGTGGGTGGATGAGTGTGTGGGTGAGTGAATGAGTGGATGAATGAGTGTGTGTGTGAGTAGTCTAGTGAATGGGTGTGGGTAAATGAGTGTGTGGGTGAGTAAATGAGTGGATGAATGAGTGTGTGGGTGGGTGAATGAGTGGATGAATGAGTGGGTGAATGAGTGTGTGGGCGAGTGAGTGAATAAGTGGACGAGTGAATGAGTGTGTGTGTGGGTGGATGAGTGTGTGGGTGAGTGAATGAGTGGATGAATGAGTGTGTGTGTGAGTAGTCTAGTGAATATGTGTGGGTAAATGAATGTGTGGGTGAGTGAATGAGTGGATGAATGAGTGTGTGGGTTGGTGAATGAGTGGATGAATGAGTGGGTGAATGAGTGTGTGGGTGAGTGAGTGAATGAGTGGGTGAATGAGTGGACGAGTGAATGAGTGTGTGTGTGGGTGAATGAGTGGGTGAATGAGTGTGTGGGTGAGTAGTCTAGTGAATGAGTGTGTGTGTCGGTGAATGAGTGGGTGAGTGAGTGGACGAGTAAATGAGTGTGGGTGAATGAGTGGGTGAATGAGTGTGTATGTGAGTAGTCTAGTGAATGAGTGTGTGGGTGAATGAGTGGGTGAATGAGTGGAAGAGTGAATGAGTGTGTGGGTGAGTGAATGAGTGGATGAATGAGTGTGTGAATGAGTGGGTGAATGAGTGGAAGAGTAAATGAGTGTGTGGGTGAGTGAATGAGTGGATGAATGAGTGGGTGAATGAGTGGAAGAGTGAATGAGTGTGTGGGTGAGTGAATGAGTGGATGAATGAGTGGGTGAATGAGTGGAAGAGTGAATGAGTGTGTGGGTGAGTAAATGAGTGGATGAATGAGTGGGTGAATGAGTGGACGAGTGAATGAGTGTGTGTGTGGGTAAGTAGTCTAGTGAATGTGTGTGTGTGGGTGAATGAGTGGGTGAACGAGTGGGTGAATGAGTGGACGAGTGAATGAGTGTGTGTGTGATTGATTGATCAGGATTGAGTCTCATTCTCAAGAGCACTTTGGTGACATCAGTCTGCTGTGTGCATGGCGAGCGGTGGTGCAGCGGTTAGCGCCCTGCGCTACGAACCCCGTGACCCGAGTTCGATTCCCGCTCACGGCCAACGTTGGTGACGAATATCTGAACCGGTCCTGGACCTCCCCTAGGTCGACTCAGCCTCTGGAGAGACAAAGGCGGCCGGGCGTGGGGTTCTAGCCACCCACCACCTCGTGTGCCGTGCCGGCCTTCAAATGTGCTACCCGCTAACAGCACTTGCCAACAGGCTGCTAAAGCCTATACGGGGGATCTTTGTGTGTGTGAGTGTAGTGCCTGGAATGATGTGCGAAACATCGCCACGAGGGAGACAAAGGCGGTCGTGTGTGGTGCTGGCCACCCATCCCCCCCCCCCCCCCCCCGTGTGCCGTGCCGGCCTTCACAGGTGCTGCTCGCCACTGACAGCACTTGCCCCAACAGTCTGCTCCAGGCTCCACGGGAGACATCAGGGACAAGTCCTCCTGAGTCATTGGCGGCGTCAAATGTTCTAATTTGGCAAAATTTGGACCGCGATGCCCGGCACACGAGCAGGCAAATCGGCGCTCAACTCGGCCCACTCGTGAAGCCCATCGCCAAAGCCAAGACGCCGAATTGCCGTTTCACTCTCCCGAGAAGAACCACTGGAATAGATGACAAAGTCTCTACCGTTGCACCACCACCATCACCATCACCACCAACATTACCACCAACAACACCACCACCCACCACCATCACCACCAACAACACTACCACCACCGACAACACCACCACTACCACCACCGCTACCATCACCACCAACAACACCACCATCACCACTACCACCACTACCACTATCACCACCACCACTACCAACACCACCACCACTACCACCACCACCACTACCACCACTACCACCACTACCACCACTACCACCACCACCGCCACCGCCACCACCGCCACCACCACTTCCACCACCACCAACAACACCACCACCACTACCACCACTACCACCACCACTACCACCACTACCACCACCATCATCACCACCACTACCACCACTACCACCACTACCACCACCACTACTACCACCACCACCACTACCACCACCACCACTACCACCACCACTACCACCACCACCATCACCACCACCACCACCACCACTACCACCAACACCACCACCACCACCAACACCACCACCACCACTATCACCACCACCATCACCACCATCACTACCACTACTACCACCATTACCACCACTACCACCACCACCAACACCACCACCACCACCATCACCACCATCACCACCACCACTACCACCACTACCACCACCACCACTACCACCACCACCACCATCACCACCATCACCACCACCACCACCAACAACACCACCACCACCACTACCACCACTACCACCACCACCAACACCACCACCATCACCACCATCACCACCACCACTACCACCACTACCACCACCACCACTACCACCACCACCACCATCACCACCATCACCACCACCACCACCAACAACACCACCACCACCACTACCACCACTACCACCACCACCACTACCACCACCACTACCACTACCACCACTACCACCACCACCACCACTACCACCACCACCACCAACGTGTCTCTTGTTTTGCTGGAACAACCTCTCGCTTCGTCGCTTAACATCGCCAATCTTCCTTTCACGAACAAAAACACAAAAATATTTATCCCGACGCAGGAGATCGCTGCCAGACACAAGCAACCACATTGTGAAACGTGAGTTGCAACTTTGATACTTGCCACCCACGTATCGATGGCTACATGTTAATGTGCACGTGTTTGTCTCGGTGTGGTCTGGGACTGTTGTTGTTGTTACTGGTAGGAACCTCTGGTTCCACCAGCCCACAAGGGGACTTGTGTGTCTATCCGTCTATCGTGCAGGGAGGGGCTGGGTGGGGAGGGGAGGGTGGGGAGAGGCTGGGTAGGGAGGGTGGGGCTGGGTGAGGAGGGGAGGGTAGGGCTGGGTGGGGAGGGTGGGAAGGGTGGGGCTGGGTGGGGAGGGGAGGGTGGGGAGAGGCTGGGTAGGGAGGGTGGGGCTGGGTGAGGAGGGGAGGGTAGAGCTGGGTGGGGAGGGTGGGAAGGGTGGGGCTAGGTGGGGAGGGGAGGGTGGGGCTGGGTAGGGAGGGTGGGGCTGGGTGGGGAGGGGAGGGTGGGGCTGGGTGGGGAGGGTGGGGAGGGTGGGGCTGGGTGAGGAGGGTGGGGCTGGGTGGGGAGGGTGGAGAGGGTGGGGCTGGGTGGGGAGGGTGGGGCTGGGTGGGGAGGGTGGGGCTGGGAGGGAAGGGGAGTGTGGGGCTGGGTGGGGAGGGTGGGGCTGGGTGGGGAGGGTGGGGCTAGGTGGGGAGGGTGGGACTGGGTGGGCAGGGTGGGGAGGGTGGGGAGGGTGGGGAGGGGAGGGTGGGGAGGGGTGGGGCTGGGTGGGGAGGGGCTGGTCACCCCGTGGTGCCCTTATAAAACTCAACGTTTAACCTACTCACGCCGGCTTGTGCCCGCCCTCACAGTCGGGCATATTTGCGGAATACACCACGCCGCCGTTGACCCTGCAGGCCATTGACCGAGCAACTCGACGTTCCTACCAGCTCCCTCCGCAGGAGGAATGTGTTTTAGTGGGGTCGAGAACTGTTGTTGTTGTTGTCTCGGTGTGGTCTGGGACTGTTGTGTTGTTGTTGTCTAGGCTGACCAGTGTCAGACGAGAGAACAACAACGCCACGAGGCGAACGGCGCAAGGGCAATGCACGTGGTGGAGCAGCTTCAGCTCGGGGTGAGCAGCCATCTCATGGATGTCTCCTGGTGTTGACAGCCGCAGTTTTAAACGGGGCATGGACCTCTGCAAGAACAACTGCAACAACAGCAACAACAGCAACAACAGTAACAACAATTGTAACAACAGCAACATCAGTAACAACAACAGCAACAACAACAATAACAACAACAGCAACAACAGCAGCAATAACAGCAGCAGCAACAGCAACAGCAGCAATAACAGCAACAACAGTAGCAACAACAACAGTAACAACAACAGTAACAACAACAGTAACAACAACAGCAACAACAGCAGCAACAGCAACAGCAGCAACAACAATAACAGTAACAACAACAGTAACAACAACAGCAACAATAGCAACAACATCATCAGCAGCAACAACAGCAACAACAGCAACAACAACAGCAGCAACAACAATATCAGCAATAACAGCAACAACAGCAACACCAATAATAACTATAATAGCAGCAGCAGAAACAACATCAACAACAACAGTAGCAACAACATCAGCAACAATAAAAACATGAACAACAGCAACAATAATAATAACAACATCAACAGCAGTAGCAACACCAGCAAGAATAACATCAACAACAGAATCAATAACAACATCAACAACCGAGAGGAATGAGAGAGAGAGGGAGAAGAGAGACTTTTCACTTTTAAACAACTTTCATTGCCGCCAGCAGCGACAACACTGGAGGCGATTCCGATATGAAAACAATACACAGTCACCAGCAACACAAATAAACAATACACAGTCACAAGCAAACACATAAACGCTTAAGAGAAAGAGAGAGGGGGAGGGATGTGAGCGAGAGAGCGAGCGAGAGCGAGCGAGAGCGAGCGAGAGAGCGAGCGAGAGAGCGAGCGAGAGAGCGAGCGAGAGAGCGAGCGAGCGAGAGAGCGAGCGAGCGAGAGAGCGAGCGAGAGAGCGAGCGAGAGAGCGAGCGAGCGAGAGCGAGCGAGAGAGCGAGCGAGAGAGCGGGCGAGAGAGCGAGCGAGAGAGCGAGCGAGAGAGCGAGCGAGAGAGCGAGCGAGAGAGCGAGCGAGAGAGCGAGCGAGAGAGCGAGCGAGAGAGCGAGCGAGAGAGCGAGCGAGAGAGCGAGCGAGAGAGCGAGCGAGCGAGCGACCGAGCGAGCGAGCGAGAGAGCGAGCGAGCGACCGAGCGAGCGACCGAGCGAGCGACCGAGCGAGCGACCGAGCGAGCGACCGAGCGAGCGACCGAGCGAGCGACCGAGCGAGCGACCGAGCGAGCGACCGAGCGAGCGACCGAGCGAGCGACCGAGCGAGCGACCGAGCGAGCGACCGAGCGAGCGACCGAGCGAGCGACCGAGCGAGCGACCGAGCGAGCGACCGAGCGAGCGACCGAGGGAGCGAGCGAGGGAGCGAGCGAGGGAGCGAGCGAGGGAGCGAGCGAGGGAGCGAGCGAGAGAACGAGCGAGAGAACGAGCGAGAGAGCGAGCGAGAGAGCGAGCGAGAGAGCGACCGAGGGAGCGACCGAGGGAGCGAGCGAGAGAGCGAGCGAGGGAGCGAGCGAGGGAGCGAGCGAGGGAGCGACCGAGGGAGCGACCGAGGGAGCGAGCGAGGGAGCGACCGAGGGAGCGACCGAGGGAGCGAGCGAGGGAGCGAGCGAGGGAGCGAGCGAGGGAGCGAGCGAGGGAGCGACCGAGGGAGCGAGCGAGGGAGCGAGCGAGGGAGCGAGCGAGGGAGCGAGCGAGGGAGCGAGCGAGGGAGCGACCGAGGGAGCGAGCGAGGGAGCGAGCGAGGGAGCGAGCGAGAGAGCGAGCGAGAGGTGGGGGTTCACATAAAGCAAAGTTATTTAAAAAAAATTACGAAATGATGAAGGAAGCAAAGTACCGAATAAACCGAGCATCTTCTTGTTTTCACTGATCGTAAAAAAAATAAGAGAGAGGTGAGAGGGAGAGGGAGGAGAGAGAGGAAGACGTCTCTCCTTGTTGGGGCAAAATGAGAGTCGTGGGACCGAGAAAAGACCGGAG
>NC_083839.1:5187304-5210957 GCF_015708825.2 Lethenteron reissneri
GGAGGCGTGAAAATTCTTCATATAAGGAGGGGGGGGGGGGGGTGGAGCGGTGGCGCAGTGGTTAGCGCACTGCGTTATGAACCCTGGTCGCCTGAGTTCGATCCCCGATCACGGATAACGTCAGTGGCGAGTGAGATACGAACGGATCCTGGGTAACTCTCTCTCTCTCTTTCGTTCTGTCTCTCTCTCTCCTCGTCACACTATCGCTTCACCAACTTAAACACGCGCGTGTGTGGTGGGTGTCGTTGTGAGTGTGATTGTTGTGTGCCGAGTGTTTGGCGATTGTGTCTGGTGAGTGGTGATTGTTTAATCAGTGGTGAGTGGTGAGTGTTTTATCAGTGGTGAGTATATGGCGAGTGGTGAGTGTTTTATCAGTGGTGAGTATATGGTGAGTGTTTAATCAGTGGTGAGTGGTGAGTGTTTAATCAGTGGTGAGTGGTGAGTGTTTAATCAGTGGTGAGTGGTGAGTGTTTAATCAGTGGTGAGTGGTGAGTGTTTTATCAGTGGTGAGTGGTGAGTGTTTTTTCAGTGGTGAGTATATGGTGAGTGGTGAGTGTTTTATCAGTGGTGAGTGGTGAGTGTTTTATCAGTGGTGAATATATGGTGAGTGGCGAGTGTCTGGTGAGTGAGTGGTGAGTGAGTGAGTGGTGAGTGGTGAGTGAGTGAGTGGGGAGTGAGTGGTGAGTGAGTGGTGAGTGTCTGGTGAGTGTTTCTGGTGAGTGTTTCTGGTGAGCGTGGTGGGAGGAGTGGGTGGGGGTGTATGGGTGGAGGAGGTCTTCAATCCAGCAGTGGATTGTAATTGTATTTCTGAGTGTTTCTGCGTGTTTCTGTGTTTTTCTGCGTGTTTCTGCATGTTTCTGTGTGTTTCTGTGTGTTTCTGCGTGTTTCTGCGTGTTTCTGTGTGTTTCTGTGTGTTTCTGCGTGTTTCTGTGTGTTTCTGTGTGTTTCTGTGTGTTTCTGCGTGTTTCTGTGTGTTTCTGCGTGTTTCTGCGTGTTTCTGCGTGTTTCTGCGTGTTGCTGTGTGTTTCTGTGTGTGCCAGTTTGTTGTTTTTCCCCCGCACCTCCGATTTGCTTGGTGGGAAACGTACGACGCGAAAGATGTTCAACACACACACACAGTGCCTTATGACTGACTCACTAATTGAACGGCTCATTGAGTCACTGACCGATCAATTCACTCATTGACCCACTCACTGATTGACTGACTCACTAATTGAACGGCTCATTGAGCCACTGACCGATCAATTCACTCATTGACCCAGTCACTGATTGACTGACTCACTAATTGATTGGCTCATTGAGTCACTGGCCGATCAATTCACTCATTGACCCACTCACTGATTGACTGACTCACTAATTGATCGGCTCATTTAGCCACTGACCGATCAATTCACTCATTGACCCACTCACTGATTGACTGACTCACTAATTGATAGGCTCATTGAGCCACTGACTGATCAATTTACTCACTGAGTCACTCACTGAGTCACTCACTCACGGAGTCACTCACTCACTCACTGACTCACTCACTGACTCACTCACTGAGTCACTCACTCACTGAGTCACTCACTGACTCACTCACTCACTCACTGAGTCACTCACTCACTGACTCACTCACTGCCTCACTGCCTCACTCACTCACTGCCTCACTCACTAAGTCACTCACTAAGTCACTCACTCACTGCCTCACTCACTGATTGAGTCACTCACTCACTCACTGAGTCACTCACTCACTCACTCACTGACTCACTCACTGACTCACTCACTGAGTCACTCACTCACTGACTCACTGAGTCACTCACTCACTGACTCTGACTGACTCACTCACTGAGTCACTCACTAACTCACTCACTGACTCACTCACTCACTCACTGACTCACTCACTCTCTCACTGACTCATTCACTGACTCACTCACTCTCTGACTCACTCACTCTCTCACTGACTCATTCACTGACTCACTCACTGCCTCACTCACAACATCACTCACTGACTCACTCACTCACTCACTGCCTCACTCACTGAGTCACTCACTCACTCACTGACTCACTTTCACACTGACTCACTTTCACACTGACTCCCTCTGTGACTCCCTCTCTGACTCAAGGACCCACCGCCTAACCAACAGACCGACTGGTTGCCTAACCACGCCAATTCTTTCACCCGACCTCTCTTCGACCTTCATCCCCTGCTCATCTCTACACCTTCTCCACACTCCACCACCACCAACACCACTCTCCCATCACTCTCACCCCTGCATCTCTCTCTCCCCTCCTCTCACATTTGCACTCCATCTCCTCTTCCACCCGAACTCTCCCGTTTCCATCTCTACCACCCCCACATCCTCTCTTCCCCACGACCTCCCCCCACTCCGTTTTCCTCTCCCCCCTATCTCTCCCCCCCCTCCTCTCTCTCTCCTGTCTCTCTCCTCTCTCTCTCCCCGGAGTTCACGGCTCCTGCCTCACTCAGGCACCCAGCGTCCATCACAGCGCCACTGCTCCGAGTCAGTCAGCGTCGGCTAAACTTGCCTGGCTTTAGTCCATTCCAGTCAGTCAGTCAGTCGCTAGCTAGCTCAGTGGGGATAGTCAATAGTTCAGCAAATCAGGCAGTGAGTCGACCGGTGAATGAGTAGTTCGATCAGTCTGTTAGTCAGGAGATCAATCAGGAGATCAGTCAGTCGGCAGGTTGAGTTGACGAGTCAGTCAGGAAGCCAGTCAGTCAGTTGACCGGTCAATCAGTAAATGAGTCAGTTGCTGAGTGAACAGTTTAGTCAGTAGATGAGCCAATAGCTGAGCCATCAGAGTAGCCGGCAGAGTAGCCAGTAGATTTGGCCAATAGCCTTAGCCAGTAGATTGGCCAATAGCTTAGTCAGTAGACTAGTCAGTCCGTGCAGTCTGCAATGATGCCACCCTTTGGGAATCTTTTCTCTAAGGCGCGGAAACATCGCAGCGTGAGTTGACGACAAACAGACAGACACTCGTGGTGGCACACGTGACGGTGATATTTGTGATTGTATTTGTGATGATTATGATGATAGTTCCAATGATGAGAGTTGTGATGATAACAGTTGTATTAATAAAGCTGCTGCTGCTGCTGCTGTTGATGTTGCTGTGTATGATGATAATTATGAAGATGATGTGAAACAGCTGACGATCACAGTTGTGATGATGATGATGGTGGCAGTTGTGATGGTGATGATGTGTAAAGAGAATGTGATGATGATGATGCAGAGTATGCGTCACCTGGCGATGATATTTAATAAAGCTCGTCACGGCGACAATGATGATGTTGAAGCTGATGATGGTAGCTTTTTGATGTTGTTAATAACGAAGATGACATGGTGATCATGATGATCATGATGATTATAATATAGTGATATTGATGATGACCATGACGATGACGACGATGTTGATATAACGATAATGATGATTTTGATGATGTGATGACAACAATTATATGAAGACATTATTAATGATTTTGATTTAAAGCTTCCGTGACTGCAGGGTTCATATTCTTGTTTCTTTCGGTAAAGTCACGTAGAAGGGATTTAAAAAATAAAACAATAAAACATTATTTATTTTTATTGTTTTATAGAAATGTTTTTATTATTTTATTGTTTCCCTTCTACGTGACTTTACCAAAAGAACCAATACTATTATTAATGATGTTGATATTATTAATGATAATAAATATGTTGATATTATTGATGATGATATATTAATGCTGATATGATTGATGATAAAATATATGATGCTATTGATGATAATAATGATGTTAATAGTATTGATGCTCATATTGATGATATCACTGATGATAATAGCCATGACATTGATGATGATGATTATTGATATTATGATTGATGATTATGATGATATGGATGATGTTATTTCAGCTCTACCCGATGCTGTTTTTCATTGGGCTTGGTCTGTCGACAGCAGCCCTCTACACACTCCGTCTCGCCCTACGCAACCCCGACATCAGGCGAGTGCATTAATAGGAGCTCGCTAACAACAACACCGCAATGCTGTGTGTGTGTGGTGAGTTTCTGGTGAGTGGCGAGCGTGTTTGGAGTGAGTTCTGAGTGTGCCTGGCACCACGGTTGCTAGGAGATGTTAACTACCTCGCCTGGTATACAGGAGGTTGTGGGTTCGATCCCGACCCTGACGCCTGCTGCTGTATATTTGGAGTTTGCGTGTCTCTCTCTCATCATCATCACGGTGGCTAGGAGATGTTAACTACCTCGCCTGGTATACAGGAGGTCGTGGGTTCGATCCCGACCCTGACGCCTGCTGCTGTATATTTGGAGTTTGCGTGTCTCTCTCTCATCATTATCACGGTGGCGAGGAGATGTTAACTACCTCGCCTGGTATACAGGAGGTTGTGGGTTCGATCCCGACCCTGACGCCTGCTGCTGTATATTTGGAGTTTGCGTGTCTCGCTCTCTCATCATCATCACGGTGGCTAGGAGATGTTAACTACCTCGCCTGGTCTACAGGAGGTCGTGGGTTCGATCCCGACCCTGACGCCTGCTGCTGTATATTTGGAGTTTGCGTGTCTCGCTCTCTCTCATCATCACCACGGTGGCTAGGAGATGTTAACTACCTCGCCTGGTATACAGGAGGTTGTGGGTTCTATCCCGACCCTGATGCCTGCTGCTGTATATTTGGAGTTTGCGTGTCTCGCTCTCTCATCATCATCTCGGTGGCTAGGAGATGTTAACTACCTCGCCTGGTAGACAGGAGGTCGTGGGTTCGATCCCGACCCTGACGCCTGCTGCTGTATATTTGGAGTCCGCGTGTCTCTCTCATTATCACCACGGTGGCTAGGAGATGTTAACTACCTCGCCTGGTACACAGGAGGTCGTGGGTTCGATCCCGCCTGGATTTTTCTCCGGCTCCTCCGGTTTTCCCCTCCCTATTTAGAATCAACATCACGCGTTTAGTGAGCGGTGAGTGCATCTGGTGAGTGGGGTGAGTGTCCAGTGAGCGGTGTGTATGGGGTGAGTTTGCATGCTGCGTGTGTTTAGTTGGCTACGTACGGTGCGAAAGACGTTCAACAGACATACGTGGTGTGAGTGGTGATTGGTCCGGGCGAGTGTATCTGGCGAGTGTATCTGGCGAGTGTATCTGGTACTGAACGTGCCTCCCTGTGTCTCGCACACCTGCCGGAGCGGTGGTGCAGCGGTTAGCGCTACGCCGCGCTACGAACCCGGCGACCCGAGTTCGATTCCCGCTCACGGCCAACACCGGTGATGATTATCTGAACCGGTCCTGGGCCTCTCTCCTAGGTCGACTCGGCCTCAAATGAGTTCCTGGTGCGGTGTGTGGTAAACATCGCCGCTGGGGAGACAAAGGCGGTCGGGCGTGGTGCTGGCCACCCACCCCCTCGTGTGCCACAGTGCCGGTAGCCTTCATAGGCGCTGCCGCTCGCTAACAGCACTTGCCCCAACAGTCTGTTACAAGCCACACGGGGGACCTTTGTCTTTGTCTCTATCGCCCATGTGCTTCATGAGGCTAATCGTCGACCTCTCTGTGTCTCCCAGTTGGAACAAGAAAGGAAACCCCGAGCCGTGGAACAATCTCGAACCAACTCACCAGTACAAGGTACCGCTTCTCTCCCGCCACACTAACGTGGAATGTCCGCAGTTGGTTCAGCGACGCACGCGTTATGCATGTGCGTGCGCGTGCGTGTTGTCAAAGTTAAGGATACACGGGGGGATCTTTGTCTTTGTCAAAGATAATACGAAGCTATTTATCTTATCTTTGTTGATATATGTACTTGTGTGTGTGTGAATGTATTTATGTGTGTGTGTCTGTGTGTGTGTGTGTCTGTGTGTGTGTGAATGTATTTACGCGTGTGTGTGTCTGTGTGTGTCTCTGTGTGTGTGTGTCTGTGTGTGTGTGAATGTATTTATGTGTGTGTGTGTCTGTGTGTGTATGTGTGTGAATATATTTACGTGTGTGTGTCTCTGTGTGTGTGTCTGTGTCTGTGTGTGTGTGAATGTATTTATGTGTGTGTCTGTCTGTGTGTGTCTGTGTGTGTGTGTGAATGTATTTATGTGTGTGTGTCTGTGTGTGTCTGTGTGTGTGTGTGAATGTATTTATGTGTGTGTGTCTGTGTGTGTGTGTGTGTCTGTGTGTGTGTGAATGTATTTACGCGTGTGTGTGTCTGTGTGTGTGTCTGTGTGTGTGTGTCTGTGTGTGTGAATGTATTTATGTGTGTGTGTGTCTCTGTGTGTGTCTGTGTGTGTATGTGTATGAATATATTTACGTGTGTGTGTCTCTGTGTGTGTGTGTCTGTGTGTGTGTGAATGTATTTATGTGTGTGTCTGTCTGTGTGTGTGTCTGTGTGTGTGTGTGTGAATGTATTTATGTGTGTGTGTCTGTGTGTGTCTGTGTGTGTCTGTATGTGTGTGTGTGAATGTATTTACGTGTGTGTGTGTCTGTGTGTGTGTATGTGTGTGTCTGTGTGTGTGTGTGTGTGAATGTATTTACGTGTGTGTGTGTCTGTGTGTGTGTGTCTGTGTGTGTGAATGTATTTATGTGTGTGTGTGTGTCTGTGTCTGTGTGTGTGTCTGTGTCTGGGGTGCGGTCGTGTAGCGGTTAGCGCTACGAACCCAGCCACCCGAGTTCGATTCCCGCTCACGACCAACACCGGTGACGATTATCTGAAACAGGTCCTGGGCCTCCCCTAGGTCGACTCAGCCTCAAATGCGGTGTGTGGTAAATGTCGCCACTGGGGAGACAAAGGCCCTACTCGCTAACAGCACTTGCCCCAACAGTCTACTGAGGCTATACGGCGGCTGGGGGGGGTCTTTGTCTTTGTGTGCCACTCAGTAGGAGGGCGAGCGGTGGCGCAGTGGTTAGCGCGAGTCCCGCGTGCGACGAGCAAATACTGGCGGTCGCGGAGTCTCTCCTAGGTCTACTCAGCCTTAAAACGAGTGCCTGCCGCCGTGTATAGACACCGGCGCTGGGAAGACAAAGGCGGCCTTCGTAGGCGCTGCCACTCGCCTTCAGCACTTGCCCCTCCCCCCCCCAACGAAACACGCCGAGGCTATACGGGGGACGTTTATCTTTGTTTAACTCTTTCGAGGTATCACGATTACCGATGTAATCACGTGCGTGCGTGTGTGTGCGTGCGTGTGTGTGTGTGCGTGTGTGTGTGTGCGTGCGTGTGTGTGCGTGTGTGTGTGCGTGTGCGTGTGTGTGTGTGCGTGTGTGTGCGTGCGTGTGTGTGCGTGTGTGTGTGTGCGTGTGTGTGTGTGCGTGTGTGTGTGTGTGCGTGCGTGTGTGTGCGTGTGTGTGTGTGTGCGTGCGTGTGTGTGCGTGTTTGTGGATGTTTGTGTTCGCGTTTGCGTGTGTGCGTGTGTGTGTGTGCGTGCGTGCGTGTGTGTGTGTGCGTGCGTGCGTGCGTGTGTGTGCGTGTGTGTGTGTGTGCGTGCGTGTGTGTGCGTGCGTGTGTGTGCGTGCGTGTGTGTGCGTGTTTGTGGATGTTTGTGTTCGCGTGTGCGTGCGTGTGTGTGCGTGAGTGTGTGTGCGTGTGTGTGTGTGCGTGTTTGTGGATGTTTGTGTTCGCGTGTGCGTGCGTGTGTGTGCGTGCGTGTGTGTGCGTGTGTGTGTGCGTGCGTGTGTGTGCGTGCGTGTTTGTGGATGTTTGTGTTCGCGTTTGCGTGCGTGTGTGTGCGTGAGTGTGTGTGTGTGCGTGTGTGTGTGTGCGTGTGTGTGTGCGTGTTTGTGCGTGTGTGTGTGTGCGTGTTTGTGGATGTTTGTGTTCGCGTTTGCGTGCGTGCGTGTGCGTGCGTGTGTGTGCGTGCGTGTGTGTGCGTGTGTGTGTGCGTGCGTGTGCGTGCGTGTGTGTGCGTGCGTGTGTGTGCGTGTGCGTGCGTGTGTGTGTGTGCGTGTGTGTGCGTGCGTGTGTGTGCGTGCGTGCGTGTGCGTGCGTGCGTGTGTGTGCGTGCGTGTGTGTGCGTGCGTGTGTGTGCGTGCGTGTGTGTGCGTGTGTGCGTGTGTGTGCGTGTGTGTGCGTATATCCACGTGCATCATCGATGCGTGTATTTGTTTAACAGGCGAATCTCTCTCACACACACCCACAGCCTCGCACAATGTCAAAGACCCCCCGTGTAGCCTTCACAGACTGTTGGGGCAAGTGCTGTTAGCGAGTAGCACCTATGAAGGCCGACACGGCACACGAGGGGGTGGGTGGCCAGCACCACGCCCGGCCGCCTTTGTCTCCCTAGTGGCGATGTTTACACACCGCACCAAATACTCATTTGAGGCTGAGTCGACCTAGGGGAGGCCCAGCACCGGTTCAGATAATCTTCACTGGTTTTGGTCGTGAGCGAGAATCGAAGACACACAGACAAAGACCCACACACACACACACACAGATACACACATAGACACGCACACAGATACACACACAGACACACACACAGACACACACAGACACACACACAGATTCACACACAGACACACACACAGACACACACACAGACACGTACACAGATACACACAGACACACACGGACACACACACAGACACGCACACAGACACGCACACACAGAAACACACGCAGATACACACACACAGACACACACACAGACAGACACACACACAGACACACACACACAGATACACACACACAGACACACACACAGATACACACACACAGACACGCACACAGACACACACACAGACAGACACACACACACACATATATTTACACACAGACATACACACAACAACAACAACAACCGCCATTCGCCACTAAGTGGCGGTGACGTCACCACGATGCTTGTGCCAGGCCAAGTGCACCTTGAGGCCACGTGAAGTGTCGAAAGCCCGCTGGCAGGAGGTCACGGGGCAGACCCAGGTGCCACGGGTCGACTGACCGAGATGACCGAGATGACTGGCTGATGCACCACCTGTGCCCCCTACTGTGCCAACTTGCTGTGCTTTAGCCACCCGGCGCTCCGCTCGTTGTTGTGAGCGTCGCTCCTCCGCCCTCCGTTGTTGTTGGAGGGCGACTGCCTCCAACTGCCCAGTAGCGTCCTTCACGAGCCTCCTCCACTGAGGCCGATCTTGACACCGCTGGTACCAGTCATCGGCAAGTCCACTCAGCTCCACGTCCTCCTGTACCACATCACTCCATCTCTTCTCCAGCCCGTGCCGCGCCCGTCTAGCCCCCTCGATCCGGCCGAACAAAAGCTGTTTAGGCATGCGGTGGCTGGGCATGCGGGCTACATGACCCAGCCAACGCAGCCTTGCCTGCCGGAGGAGCTCACTGATGGGACTTTGCCCAGATCTTTCAAGGATTTGTGAGCTCCTCACACAATCCAGCCTGGTTAAACCCAGGATGGATCGTAGGCAGGCCAGCCTAAATGTTTCCAACCGGCGAAGATGCTCCACCAGGGGGGTCCACGTCTCGCAAGCGTAGAGAAGGGAGGGAATGACCGTGGCCGAGAAGACCTGAAGCTTCGTGCGGAGCGACAGACCAGGTAGCTTCCACACAGCGTTACGCAACCGATGAAAAGATATTGCCGCTCGACTGATTCGGAGTGAGACCTCTGCTGATAGACTGGAGCCGGTCATAAGCACACTGCCCAGGTATGGGAAACTCTCCACTCTCTCCACAACTGCCCCATCACCAATTGGGAGTTGTGGGGGTGGAGTGTCCGATGGTACAAAATACCCAGGCAGGTGCTTAGTTTTGGTGGGGCTGATGGTAAGGCCCCACCTCTTAGTGGCACGCTCCAGTCTCAGCAGCAGCGTCTCCAACTCCTCTTCTGAATGAGCAGCTATTACCAAATCATCGGCATACATAACGTGGTTGACCAATAGGGAGCCATCCCTTGATCGCACCCGGGCATCGATCAGCCTCCCATTATATCTGTACCAAATGGAAATTCCCCCGGTACAGCTATTGAAGGCTTCACGAACTACGCGGTCAAAATAGATGTTAAATAATGTGGGAGCCAGAGGACATCCCTGTCGCACCCCAAGGTGTACAGGGAAAGGCTCCGACTCCCGGCCACGTAGTTTTACCCGGGCCCGCTCACCATCATGAAGGTCCTTAATGATCGTGAGCAGAGGGTCAGGGACTCCGAAAGCACGAAGAACAACCCAGAGCCCAGTCCTACTGATGGTATCATAGGCCTTGACCAGGTCAATAAAGCAGAGATGTAGGTCTTTTTGGAATTCCCTACACCTCTGCTGTAGCAGACGGACAGAAAATATGGCATCTGTGCAGGACCGCCCTTTCCTGAAACCGCATTGGGGCTCCGCAAGCCCCTCCTCAGCGTGCCTAGCAAGGCGATGTTGAATAATCCTTGCCAGGACCTTACCCGGCACACTGAGGAGTGAGATGCCCCTGTAGTTGTTACAGTCGGTACGGTCCCCCTTCTTAAAGAGGGGGACCACCAGGGCATCCTTCCAGTCCTGCGGAACCCGTCCAGTGGTCCAGACTGTTGTTATGATGTCATATAGGGCAGTCTGTGCACAAACGCCACCCTCCCTCAGCATTTCGCTTGGGAGATCATCTCTGCCCGGTGCCTTCCCTGGTCTCAGACTCCGGATCGCCCTCAGTACTTC
This sequence comes from Lethenteron reissneri, assembly GCF_015708825.2. Lineage (NCBI taxonomy): Eukaryota > Metazoa > Chordata > Hyperoartia > Petromyzontiformes > Petromyzontidae > Lethenteron > Lethenteron reissneri. The sequence continues at coordinate 5,197,892 of NC_083839.1, forward strand.
CTCAACAGCTGGCACCTCAGCCAGCCACTCACAGGGGGTGACCTCTTCCAATATTTGAGGCACCGCAGCCTCAGCAGGGTTATCACCACTTTTTGCCATGATGTTTTCCTGGCTGAGAGAATTTCCCTCCCCCAGGACCTCACAGAAATGCTCAGCAAATTTGCAAACCTGTTCCTGGGGGTCGGAGATTGGATCACCGTTTTTTCCTCTAATGATGGTAATAGGTGTGGCGCTGCAGGTTACTTTTTTGATGGAGTTAAATAATGATTTGTGATCACGGGCCACTGAGGCAGACTCCATCTCCTCAGCAACCAGCGACCACCACCCATCCTTACAGCGCCTTACGGCTCTCCGAACTTCCGAGCGAAGGCTGCGGTAAACCTCCTCATTCTCTGACGTGGGATGCTGTAGGCGATGAGAGTGGGCCTGTCGCTTTTTCTCAATTAACCTGAACACCTCCTCTGTCAGCCAGGGTTTCTGGGGAGGTCTGGACCGCGTACCCAAAGCAGCCATTGCGGCTGCATGAGTCACAGTCTTAAACCTCGCCCATTTCCCCTCGACATCAGGTGGAGTGGGGGACGATGCCAACCCCAGCTGCAAGCGATGATGAAATTCTCGCTTGCAACTTTTATCAGCTAACTGAGACCAGGCCACTTTTGGTTGGAATGGGATCCTGGGTGTACACCCACCACCGGAGTGGAAGAAAGGCAGGCGCATCTTACAGATGACTAGACGATGGTCAGAGGACAGATCAGCTCCACGGTAGGTCCTGGTGTCAAGGACATGGGCTCGCATCCGCTGGTCCGTCACTATGTAGTCCAGCAGATGTTCTTGCTTGGACCCGGCATGTATCCATGATGTTGTGTGGATGCGCCGATGCCGGAAGAGCGTGTTGGTAATTACAAGCCCATGGGCTGCACAAAAATCTAGCAGCCTCCTACCGTTATTATTGAGCTGATCTGGCCCATGCCTTCCAATCACTCCAGACCAGGTGCCATCATCATGACCAACTCGGGCATTGAAGTCACCCAACAAGATGACTCTGTCCCGAGTGGCCACTTTAGCCAGCACCTGTGACAGGAGGTCATAGAAAGCGTCTGACTCATCGGCTTTGCCTGCATCCCTCCACGGATCTTCATCTTCGGTGGGGGCATAAGTAACCACGACCACCACTCCTCGCCTCTGGTTGATGGGAAGGCGAGCCCAAAGTATCCTGGGGCTTACAGCTTCCCACACCTCACCGCCACGCTCCCACGCCCCCTTCATTCTTTTGTTCAGAAGAAGAGCCACACCCTGTTGTTTGGCAGTCTCCTGCCCCGAGTAGAGGACTGTCCACCCCTCATGGTGGCAGGAGCCAGAACGCACCCACAGATACACACACACACACACCGACATACACAGACACGCACACAGAAACACACACAGACACACACACACACAGACACACACACACACAGATACACACACACACACCGACATACACGCACCCACAGATACACACACACACACCGACATACACAGACACGCACACAGACAAACACAGACAGACACACACACACAGATACACACACACAGACACACCCACAGATACACACACACACACAGAAACACACACACACACAGACACACACACAGATACTTACACACCGACATACACAGTCACGCACACAGACACACACACAGACACAGACACACAGACACACACACAGACACTCACACACACAGACACACACACACAGACAGACACGCACCCACAGATACACACACACACACCGACATACACAGTCACGCACACAGACACACACACAGACACAGACACACAGACACACACACACAGACACACACACACACAGACACACACACACAGACAGACACGCACCCACAGATACACACACACACAGACATACACAGTCACGCACACAGACAAACATCCTTGCACTCACTGCCCAGTGTCACGGGAAGTGATTATCCTCTCGGAGTACGCGATGATTTTCCCTATCTCCTGCCCGCATCATCAACATCAACAATAGCAGCATCATTAACATCATCATCGTCGTCGACATCATTATCACCCATCAACAGCAGTACCATTACCATCGCCATCATCACCATCATCAAAACAGTAACTGGTATTCACCAAACATCCCATTGCTGAACGATTCCAGTACCAGCAAATCGCTCCATTGAGATTATCGACAAATAGGGGAGACAAAGGCGGCCGGGCGTGGTGCTGACCGCCCACCCCCTCGTGTGCCACAGTGCCGGTAGCCTTCATACCCCGCCAACAGCACTTGCGCCCAACAATATGTTGAGGCTACGCGGGGGAGCTTTGTCTTTGGACTGCGAGTGAGATCGCGAGGGGGGTCGCGTAGCGAACGCCGGGGAGACAAAGACGGACGGGGAGTGCAACTCGCAAACTGCACTTGCGCCCAACAATATGTTGAGGCTACGCGGGGGAGCTTTGTCTTTGGACTGCGAGTGAGATCGCGAGGGGGGTCGCGTAGCGAACGCCGGGGAGACAAAGACGGACGGGGAGTGCAACTCGCAAACTGCACTTGCGCCCAACAATATGTTGAGGCTACGCGGGGGAGCTTTGTCTTTGGACTGCGAGTGAGATCGCGAGGGGGGTCGCGTAGCGAACGCCGGGGAGACAAAGACGGACGGGGAGTGCAACTCGCAAACTGCACTTGCGCCCAACAATATGTTGAGGCTACGCGGGGGAGCTTTGTCTTGGAGGGGGCTGGGGGTGTTTTACGGGGGCGGGGGGGGTCTCTCTCTCAACTCTCTCTCCATCTCTCTGTTTTTTATTTTTTACGATCAGCGGAAACAAGAAGATGCTCGGTGCAGTCGGCACTTTGCTTCGTTCATCAGTTCGTTTGTGTTTGTTTGATTTTAATGATTTGCTTTATGTGCTCCCCTCCCCACCCTTTTTAAATGGAAGAGTTTACAAAAGATGTCACGCTCTGCTCTCCTTACCCCATTCCCCCTCTCTCTCTACCCCCCTCTCTCTCTACCCCCTCTCTCTCTACCCCCCCTCTATCTATCCCCTCTCTCTACCCCCTCTCTTTCTCTACCCCCTCTCTCTCTACCCCCTCTTTTTACCCCCCTCTCTCTACCCCCTCTCTCTCTACCCCCTCTCTCTACCCCCCTCTTTCTACCCCCTCCTCTCTCTATCCCCTCTCTCTACCCCACCTCTCTCTACCACCCTCTCTCTCTACCCCCTCTTTCTATACCCCCTCTCTACCCCCTTTCTCCCTACTCTATGTCTATGTTCCCCATCCTCTCTCTCCTCATCTCTACCCCCCCCCCTCTCTCTCTAACCCCCTCCCCCCACACAGTTCCTCGCAGTCTCCATGGACTACGACAAGCTGAAGAAGGACAGACCCGACTTCTAGACTCCTCCCACTCGACTGGCCGCGGGGACACGGGGGGGGGGGGCGGGGGCGTCAGGGGGGGTGGAGGTGGCGAGTCGTGTGTGCACCTGTGTGTAGCTGTGTGCGTGTGTGTACCTGTGTGCACCTGTGCGTACCTGTGTGTGCACCTGTTTGTGTGCACCTGTGTGTACCTGTGTGTGCACCTGTGTGTGTGTACCTGTGTGTGCACCTGTGTGTGTGTACCTGTGTGTGTACTTGTGTGTGTGTCTACCTGTGTGTGTACCTGTGTGTGTGCACCTGTGTGTAGCTGTGTGCGTGTGTGTGTGTGTACCTGTGTGTGCACCTGTGTGTGTGTGTACCTGTGTGTGTGTGTACCTGTGTGCACCTGTGTGTGTGTACCTGTGTGTGCACCTGTGCGTACCTGTGTGTGCACCTGTGTGTGTGTACCTGTGTGTGCACCTGTGTGTGTGTACCTGTGTGTGTACCTGTGTGTGTCTACCTGTGTGTGTACCTGTGTGTGCACCTGTGTGTGTGTGTACCTGTGTGTGTGTACCTGTGTGCACCTGTGTGTGTGTACCTGTGTGTGCACCTGTGTGTGTGTACCTGTGTGTGTACCTGTGTGTGTGTCTACCTGTGTGTGTACCTGTGTGTGCACCTGTGTGTGTGTGTACCTGTGTGTGTGTGTACCTGTGTGCACCTGTGTGTGTGTACCTGTGTGTGCACCTGTGCGTACCTGTGTGTGCACCTGTGTGTGTGTACCTGTGTGTGCACCTGTGTGTGTGTGTACCTGTGTGTGTACCTGTGTGTGTGTCTACCTGTGTGTGTACCTGTGTGTGTGTACCTGTGTGTGTGCACCTGTGTGTGCCTGTGTGTGTGCACCTGTGTGTGTGTGTGCACCTGTGTGTGTACCTGTGTGTGTGTACCTGTGTGTGTGTGTACCTGTGTGCCTGTGTGTGTACCTGTATGCCTGTGTGTGTGTGTGTGTCTACGTGTGTACGTGTCAATAAAGATCTGGACACATTCCCATCAGTGAGCTCCTCCAGCAGGCTGCTTTGGCTGGATCACGTAGCCCGCATGGCCAGCCACCGCTTGCCCAAGCAGCTTCTGTTTGGCTGGGTAGAGGGGGCTAAACGGGCGCGGCACGGGCTAGAGAAGAGATGGAGTGATGTGGTACAAGAGGACGTGGAGCTGAGTGGACTTGCCGATGACTGGTACCAGCGGTGTCAGGATAGGCTTCTGTGGAGGAGGCTCGTGAAGGACGCTGCTGGGCAGTTGGAGGCAGTCGCCCTCCAACAACAACGGAGGGCAGAAGAGCGACGCTCACATCAACGAGCGGAGCGCCGGGTGGCTAAAGCACAGCAAGTTGGCACAGTAGGGGGCACAGGTGGTGCATCAGCCAGTCGTCTCAGTCAGTCGACCCGTGGCACCTGGGTGTGCCCCGTGACCTCCTGCCAGCGGGCGTTCGACACTTCAGGTGGCCTCAACGTGCACCTAGCCTGGCACAAGCGTCGCGTGTTGTGTGGCCAGTCACCCCCCTCGTCCGCCGTGGCAGCCTTCATAGGTGCTGCTCGCTAACAGCACTTGCCCCAACAGTCTGTGCAGGCTATACGGGGGATCTTTGTGTGTTGGGGAAGCGGTAGTGTAGCGGTCAGCGCTACGAACCCGGCGACCCGAGTTCGATTCCCGCTCACGGACAACACCCAGTGACGATTATCTGAACCGGTCCTGGGCCTCCCCTCGGTCGATTCAACCTTAAAATGGGTAACTGCTGCAAAGTCTGATACATCAGCACTGGGGAGACAAAGGCGGCCGGGCGTGGTGCTGGCCACTCACCCCCCCCCCCTCGTGTGCCGTGCCGGGCTTCATAGGTTCTGCTCGCTAACAGCACTTGCCCCAACAATTTGCTAAGTCTATACGGGGCCTCTTTGCCTGCCCTAACATGCATCCACCATCGCTATCACCGTCGTGGAGCGGTGGCGCAGTGGTTAGCGCGCTGCGCTTCGAACCCGGCCGTGACGATTACGTGAACCGGTCCTAGGTCCTCCCCTAGGTCAACTCAGTCTTAAATGCGTACCTTGGAGCGAGTGTGTCAAACATCAGCGCTGGGGTAAGCAAGGAGAGCTCACAGCGCTTGCCCCAGCAGCTTTTGCAGCCTATACGGGCCATCTTTGTCTTTGTACACGTGCAGCCCTCTTTGGATGAAGAACTCGCCACTCTGCGGGTCGCGGGGGGAGGGAGGGGGGGTGGTTGACCATACTTCACCACGCTGGTGCAGTGGAACAGAGGAGGCGTGGAAGGGCGATACGGCACAACGATGGGTGATGCAGCCGGCGTCACCCGCGACGATGCCCGTGTCCCCTGACCAGGCCGCCCCCCCCCACCAGCCTGCTGAGCTTGCCTGATGTCGCGGCTGGGTCCGATCATCACGGAATCAACATCGGTGCAGGGTGATTTCCGAACCGGTGGTGGGCCCTCCCCTAGGTCAACTCGGCCTTAAATCACCCCCTGTTGTTGTTGTTGCCTTAGAATTTTAGCCGTGGCCGTGGCGGCGGAGACGGGTCCGGAGTGGTTCCATCAACGCCACTTCCGCGTCCGCCGTGCCTGCCTTAATAGGTGCTCGCTAACTCAGAGCGCTCTGCCCACGAAAGGCCTCTTTGTCTAGCGCTACGCCGCGCCACGGACCCGGCCGCCCGAGTTTGATTCCCGCTCGCGGCCAACACCGACGCCGGTGACGATTATCTAGAACCGGTCCTGGGCCTCCCCTAGGTCGACTCAGCCTCAAATGAATACCTGGTGCGCGGCGTGTAAACCACGTGTCCACCGGGGAGACAAAGGCGGCCGAGACGTGGTGCTGGCCACCCACCCGGCCTTCGTAGCTGCTCGCTAACAGCACTTGCCCCAACAGTCTGTTGCAGGCTACACGGGGGATCTTTGTATTTTATTTTTTCTACACTGCGGTGTCCTGGGTTCGAGTCGCTAGCTTGGCTTTGCTGATCCTCAGAACCAGCGGGGCCAGCCAATGGCTGCGTGGGCCTGGTCTGACTCCCCACTAGGTCGACCCAGCCCGAAATGAGAACCGTTCGTCCCTTGGCGCGTTGGTGGTGTGGATCGTGAAGGTCAGAGCCGGGAGTGAGTGAGAGAGTGAGGGAGGCGATCGGGCCTACGTATTTCTGTTCCCCGTGTACTGTATTAATCTCGGCTTTAATAGGTGCTCGCTAACCACAAAATATATCTGCACTCAGTAGGCACCTGTGTCTCTTGGTTTGTGATGGCGGCGATGTGGGGTGATGTGGTTTGATGGTGGTGGTGGTGGACGTTGTGGTGAAGGTGTAGCGGTTAGCGAGCACACGTGGAGCACACGTGCACACACGTGGAATAGGTGTGAACACACACACGTGTGTCACGTGTACACACACACGCGTGGAACACGTGTACACATACACGTGTGTAACACGTATACACACACACACGCGTGGAACACGTACACACACACACGCGTGGAACACGTGTACACACGCATGTGGAACACCAGTACACACACACACACGCGCATCTCAATCTTAATGTAGATCGACGCTCGTGAATGGCCTAGCGTGGCACGCGGGACGAGTCTAACAATCATCAGGCGCGTCCAGCGTGGACGAACTCATTTACGGTAAGTCCCAGAAGCGACCTGGCCACAAATGATCGCTCATCGAAGTGGCTTATCAACAACATCATCATCATACCAAAAAAATATGATAATTGGTTTTTTACCCTTCTATCTGGCAACAAAACTGACACCTTTTTGGTTTTTACAAAGAGTCATGTTTGCATTGACCACAATACCTGCAGTCATAATGCAAACAAAAAACACAACTCTGATAATGTGCACTGTCCTTGAAGTTGATTGGTCCACACCCGAGACAGCTTTCCTTAGAGCCTAGTCTCACATGGGTTGGACCAGACGACGCCTTTTGGCTGCAGGTATTGTGGTCTATGCAAACATGACTCCTTGTAAAAAAGGTGTCAGTTTTGTTGCCAGATAGAAGCGTAAAAAAACAATTTAAACATCATCATCATCATCACCACGTGGAAATGTCGAGAAGCCAAACGCTCTAAACGCGTGCTGACGTTGATTCTAAATATGGATGGAAACTCCGGAGGGCGCGGAGAAAAATCCACGCGACCACGGTGGGAGAGAGAGAGAGAGAGACACCGCAGACTCCGAATAAACAGCAGCAGGCATCAGGGTTGCGATCGAACCCTCGACCTCCTGCAGACCCGGCGAGGGAGTGAACATCTCATAGCCAGCGTGGTCACGGCACAGACCCAGGTGCCGTGGGTTAATTGGCCGAGATGATTGGCAGATGCCAGTCACGCAACGCACAAAGAGCCCCCGTGTAGAATTTGTCTTTTAACAAATCGTGTGGGACGATTGCTGTTTGCGAGCAACACAGACGACGGCAAACGAGGGGTGGGTGGTCAGCACCACGCCCGGCACCCCCACCCCCCTGTCTCTCCTTCATAGCTGCTACTCGTTTAACAGCACTTGCCCCAACTGTCTGTCAGAGGCTATGCGGGACACCTTTGTCTTTTGCGCCGTTCCGTCTGTTTGTTTCGCGGCCTGCGCCGATGTTTCCGTTGTGACGTAAGGGGGCGCGTCTGACGCCATTGACAGATGCCACGCGGACCTCCATAATGGCATCAGGCACACGGGCACGAGAGAGTGTGTGCCCCCATCGCGAACGCGACCTAAACATCAGTCAAAGGGAGCAGGCCAACAGCGTGCCACGTTTAGGCAGCGATGTGCTCGGATGAAGGGCCATTGTCCGAAACGTCGCCGCCCTTGTTACCGGGCGAGCAGTGTTTGTGTCCATGGAGCGCTGCGCTGCGCTCCGCTCGCACGCGGCGCTTTGTTGACGGAGCTCGTTCTGGCCTCGGGGGCAGATCGGTTGCCATGGGGGCGAGCGCGCGTTAGAACGACGTCTACTACTACCACCACTACCACTACTACCACCACTACCGCCACTACTACCACTACCACCACCATTACTACCACCGCCACTACTACCACTACCACCACCACTACCACTACTACCACTACTACCACTACCACCACCACCATTACCACCACCACCATTACCACCACCACCACTACCACCACCACCACTACCGCCACCACCACTACTACCACTACAACCACCACTACCGCCACCACCACCACCACTACCACCACTACCACCACCACCACTACCGCCACCACCACCACCACTACTACCACTACAACCACCACCACTACAACCACCACTACAACCACCACCACCAGAACCACCACCACTACCACCGCCACTACCACCGCCACTACCAGCGCCACTACCACCACCACCACCACCACTATCACCACCACCACTACCACCACTACCACCACCACTCGAGTGTAAAGTGTGTACAAAACAACCACGTCACCAACTTCATTAACATAATCATCATCATTACTCAACATCATCATCATCATTACTCAACATCATCATCATCATTACTCAACATCATCATAATCATTACTCAACATCATCATCATCATTACTCAACATCATCATCATCATTACTCAACAACATCATCATCATTACTCAACATCATCATCATCATTACTCAACATCATCATAATCATTACTCAACATCATCATCATCATTACTCAACATCATCATCATCATTACTCAACATCATCATCATCATTACTCAACATCATCATCATCATTACTCAACAACATCATCATCATTACTCAACATCATCATACTCACATCATCATACTCAACAACAACATCATCATTACTCACATCATCATCATCATTACTCACATCATCATCATCATTACTCAACAACATCATCATCATTACTCACATCAGCATCATCATTACTCAACAACATCATCATCATTACTCACATCATCATCATCATTACTCAACAACAATCATCATCATTACTCAACAATCATCATCATCATTACTCAACATCATCATCATCATTACTCAACATCATATCATCATTACTCAACAACATCATCAATCATTACTCAACAACACATCATCATCATTACTCAACAACATACATCATCATTACTCAACACATCATCATCATTACTCACAACACATCATCATTACTCAACAATCATCATCATCATTACTCAACAACATCATCATCATTACTCAACAACATCATCAATCATTACTCAACAACATCATCATCATTACTCAACACATCATCATCATTACTCAACAATCATCATCATCATTACTCAACACATCATCATCATTACTCAACAACATCATCATCATTACTCAACAACACATCATCATTACTCACAACATCATCATCATTACTCAACATCATCATCATTACTCAACAATCATCATCATTACTCAACATCATCATCATCATTACTCAACAACAATCATCATCATTACTCAACAATCATCATCATCATTACTCAACATCATCATCATCATTACTCAACACAGCATCATCATTACTCAACAATCACATCATCATTACTCAACATCAAGCATCATCATTACTCAACAGCATCATCAGCATTACTCAACAATCATCATCATCATTACTCAACAACAATCATCATCATTACTCAACAACAACATCAATCATTACTCAACAACATCATCATCATTACTCAACATCATCATCATCATTACTCAACAATCATCATCATCATTACTCAACAACAACATCATCATTACTCAACAACAGCATCATCATTACTCACAACAACATCATCATCATTACTCAACAACATCATCATCATCATTACTCACAACAACATCATCATTACTCAACAACAACATCATCATTACTCAACACAACATCATCATTACTCAACACATCATCATCATCATTACTCAACACAACATCATCATCATTACTCACAAGCATCATCATCATTACTCAACAACATCATCATCATTACTCAACATCATCATCATCATGACTCATTACTCACAACAACATCATCATTACTCAAACATCATCATCATTACTCAACATCATCATCATCATCATTACTCACCAACATCATCATCATTTACTCACAACATCATCATCATCATTACTCAACATCATCATCATCATTACTCAACATCATCATCATCATTACTCAAACAACAATCATCATCATTACTCAACATCATCATCATCATTACTCAACATCATCATCATCATTACTCAACATCATCATCATCATTACTCAACAATCAACATCATCATCATTACTCAACACTCATCATTATTACTCAACATCAATCATCATCATTACTCAACATCAACATCATCATCATTACTCATCACATCATCATCATTAACTCAACATCATCATCATCATTACTCAACAATCAACATCATCATCATTACTCAACTCATCATCATCATTACTCAACATCATCATCATCATTACTCAACAACAACATCCTCATCATTACTCAACATCAATCATCATCATTACTCAACATCACATCATCATTACTCAACATCATCATCATCATTACTCACATCACATCATCATCATTACTCACACATCATCATCATTACTCAACATCATCATCATCATTACTCAACATCATCATCATCATTACTCAACATCATCATCATCATTACTCAAACAATCATCATCATTCATTACTCAACATCATCATCATCATTACCACTCAGGCAAACATATTACTCAAAACATCATCATCATTACTCCAACATCATCATCATCATTACTCAACAACATCATCATCATTACTCAACAACAACATCATCATTACTCAACAACATCATCATCATTACTCAACAACAACATCATCATTACTCAACAACAACATCATCATTACTCAACATCATCATCATCATTACTCAACAACAACATCATCATTACTCAACATCATCATCATCATTACTCAACAATCAATCATCATCATTACTCAACACACATCATCATCATTACTCAACATCATCATCATCATTACTCAACAACATCATCATCATTACTCAACAATCATCATCATCATTACTCAACAACAACATCATCATTACTCAACATCATCATCAATCATTACTCAACATCATCATCATCATTACTCAACAACAACATCATCATTACTCACATCATCATCATCATTACTCAACAACAAGCATCATCATTACTCAACAACATCATCATCATTACTCAACAATCAGCATCATCATTACTCAACAACATCATCATCATTACTCAACATCATCATCATCATTACTCAACACACATCATCATATTAATCAACAACATCATCATCATTACTCAACACATCATCATCAATTACTCAACAACATAATCATCATTACTCACAATCATCATCATCATTACTCAACAACATCATCATCATTACTCAACACACATCATCATTACTCAACATCATCATCATCATTACTCAACAACACATCATCATTACTCAACATCATCATCATCATTCACTCAACAACATCATCATCATGTTACTCAACAATCATCATCACATTACTCCACAACAACAGGATCATCATTACGCAACATCAGTCATCACATGAACTCAACAATCAATCATCATCATTACTCAACAACATACATCATCATTACTCAACTCATCATCATCATTAAACGCAACACAATCATCATCATTACTCAACAATCAATCATCAGCATTACTCACACAACGAATCATTCAACACATTCATTCTCATACTCAGACATCATCATCATTACTCAACAACAACAACAGCATCATTACGCAACAACAATCATCATCATTACTCGCAACAATCATCACATCATCATGACTCAACATCAATCTAATCATTACTCAACAATCATCATCATCATTATGCAACAACACAAGCCATCATTAACTCAACAACAGTCAGGTCATCATTACTCAAAAAAATCATCATCAGTACTCAACAATCAATCATCATCATTACTCAACAACAATCATCATCATTATCTCAACAACATCTCATCATCATTACTCAACATCATCATCATCATTACTCACAACATCATCATCATTACTCAACAACATCATCATCATTACTCAACATCATCATCATCATTACTCACAACAACATCATCATTACTCAACATCATCATCATCATTACTCAACATCATCATCATCATTACTCAACACAACATCATCATTACTCAACATCATCATCATCATTACTCACACAACATCATCATTACTCACATCATCATCATCATTACTCAACATCATCATCATCATTACTCAACATCATCATCATCATTACTCCACATCATCATCATTACTCAACAACATCATCATCATTACTCAACATCATCATCATCATTACTCAACAACAACATCATCATCATTACTCAACAACATCATCATCATTACTCAACAACATCATCATCATCATTACTCAACAACATCATCATCATTACTCACAACATCATCATCATTACTCAACACATCATCATCATTACTCAACATCATCATCATCATTACTCAACAACATCATCATTACTCAACAACTCATCATCATTACTCAACATCATCATCATCATTACTCAACAACACATCATCATCATTACTCAACAACCATCATCATCATCATTACTCAACAACATCATCATCATCATTACTCAACATCATCATCATCATTACTCAACATCATCATC
>NC_083839.1:5215457-5262092 GCF_015708825.2 Lethenteron reissneri
ATTTCTATGCAAATGACTCGAGCAGAGAGCGCGTCGCGTGTGAAGACCCCTATCATTAAACCCAGCACGGGCGGGGGTGGGGGCGCGGGGGGTGGAGGGGAGGGGCGGGGGGTGGAGGGGAGGGGGCGGGGGATGAGAGGCGTGTGGGGAGGGGGGATAGCACCACGAGTCTGGAGAGAGCCCTGCTGGTGGAGTTGTGGTGGTGGTGTGTGGTGGTGTTGTGGTTGTTGTGGTTGTAGTGTGTGGTGGTGTGTGGTGTGTGTTGTGGTGGGGTGTGGTGGTTGTGATGTGGTGTGTGATGGTGTGCTGGTTTGTGGTGGTGTGTGGTGTGTGGTGGTGTGGTGGTGTGTGGTGGTGTGGTGGTGTGTGGTGGTGTGTGGGGTGGTGGTGTGTGGTGGTGTGTGGTGGGGTGTGGTGTGTGTGGTGTGTGGTGGTGTGTGGTGGTGTGGTGGTGTGTGGTGGGGTGGGGTGTGGTGGTTGTGATGTGGTGTGTGATGGTGTGCTGGTTTGTGGTGGTGTGTGGTGGTGTGTGGTGTGTGGTGGTGTGGTGGTGTGTGGGGTGGTGGTGTGTGTTGTGGTGGGGTGTGGTGGTTGTGATGTGGTGTGTGATGGTGTGCTGGTTTGTGGTGGTGTGTGGTGGTGTGTGGTGTTTGGTGTGTGGTGTGGTTGTAGTGGTGTGTGGTGTGTGGTGGTGGTGTGTGGTGGTGGTGAGGTGGTGTGGTTGTAGTGGTGTGTGGTGTGTTGTGGTGTTGTGGTTGTAGTGGTGTGTGGTGGTGTGTGGTGGTGTGGGGTGGTGTGGGGTTTGGTGGTGTGTGGTGGTGTGGAGTGGTAGTGTGTTGTGGTATTGTGGTGTGGTGTGTGGTGGTGTGTGGTGGTGGTGGTGTGTGGTGGTGTGTGGTGGTGGTGGGGTGGTGTGTGGTGGTGGTGGTGTGGTGTGTGGTGGTGTGTGGTGTGTGGTGTGGTGTGTGGTGGTGTGTGGTGGTGGTGTGTGGTGGTGGTGTATGGTGGTGTGGTGAGTGGTGGTTGTGATGTGGTGTGTGGTGGTGTGCTGGTGTGTGGTGGTGTGGTGTGATGTGGTGGTGGTGGTCTGGTGGTAGTGTGATGTGGTGGTGTGCGGTGGTGACGCGGTTGTGATGGTGTAGTGGTGCGATGTGGTGGTGTGTGGTGGTGCGATGTGGTGGTGTGTGGTGGTGCGATGTGGTGGTGTGTGGTGGTGCGATGTGGTAGTGTCTGGTGGTGTGGTAGTGTGTGGTGGTGTGGTGGTGTGGTGGTGTGGTGGTGTGGTGGTGCTGTGGTGGTGTGGTGGTGTGTGGTGGTGCGATGTGGTAGTGTGTGGTGGTGTGTGGTAGTGTGTGGTGGTGTGGTGGTGTGGTGGTGTGGTGGTGCTGTGGTGTGGTGGTGTGGTAGTGTGTGGTGGTGTGGTGGTGTGGTGGTGTGGTGGTGCTGTGGTGGTGTGTGGTGGTGCGATGTGGTAGTGTGTGGTGGTGTGTGGTGGTGTGGTGGTAGTGTGTGGTGGTGTGGTGGTGTGGTGGTGTGGTAGTGTGGTGGTGTGTGGTGGTGTGGTGGTGCGATGTGGTAGTGTGTAGTGGGGTGTTGGTGTGTGGTGGTGTGGTGGTGAGGTGGTGTGTGGTGGTGCTGTGGTGGTGCGATGTGGTGGTGTTTGGTGGTGCGATGTGGTAGTGTGTGGTGGTGGTGGTGTGTGGTGGTGTGGTGGTGTGTGGTGCGGTGGCGTTACGTAGTGTGACGTGATGTGGTGGCGTTGTATGTCACGTGGCGCGCTGTTGTGGTGGAGTGTGAAAGGGTTATCGGTGCGAGGCGTACCTGGGGTTGTATGTTTGTTGTGCTCACCGTGTTGTGTGATGCGTGTGTGTAGTGGCGTTGTGGTGTGCCGAGGTGATGAGTGTGTGGTGTGCTGTGAGTAGGGACGGTGCGTGTGTGATGTGGTGGTTGTGATGTGGGGAGCGGTGGTGTAGTGGTTAGCGCTGCGCTGCGCTATGAACCCGGCGGCCCGAGTTCGATTCCCGCTCGCGGCCAACATCAGTGACGATTCTCTGAACCGGTCCTGGGCCTCCCCTAGGTCGACTTGGCCTCAAATGAGTACCTGGTGCGGTGTTTAGTGAACATCGCCACCGGGAAGACAAAGGCGGCCGGGCGTGGTGCTGGCCAACCCACCCCCTCTTGTGCCGTGCCGGCCTTCATAGGCGCTACTCGCTAACAGCACTTGCCCCAACAGTCTGTGAAGGCGACGCATCCGTCAGTCACCTACCTCCCAGTCAGTCAACCCAGGGCACCTGGAACTCTTCCGCCGTTTCACCTCCTCAACGTGCACCTAGCCTGGCACAAGCACCGCGGTGACGTTGAACGGCGGCGATGGGAGTGGTGGCGCAGTGGTTAGCACACTGCGCTACGAACCCGGTGACCCGAGTTCGCTTCACCGCTCACGAGCAACAAGAGTGACGGCGAATATTTAATCCGGTCTGGGCCTCCCCTAGGTCGACTGAGCCTCAACATAAGTGGCTGGTGCGGTGTGTGGTAAACATCGCCACGAGGGAGACAAAGGCGGCCGGGCGTGGTGCTGGCCCACCCACCCCCTCGTGTGCCGTTCCGGCCTTCATAGCTGCTACTCGCTAGCAGCACTTGCCCCTGCAGTCTGTTAAGGCTACACGGGGGGTCTTTGTATTTGTTAGCTGCGCGCGATGTGGATGCGTTGCTCCACTGAGGCTGAGTTATGGGGGTGCGTCTGCCCCCTCCCTCCTCCCCCATCCCCCTTCACCCCCCCCCCCCCTCAAGGTGAGACCTCCCCTACCTGATACGACTCGCAGCACGTGACCTGTCGGATGGGGCCAAGCAGGCGGCGTCCTTAAGCCGTTAATCTGCGATTTCCTCTCCCCACCTCCCTCCCCCTCCCTCCCTCTCACTCTCTCCCTCCCACTCTTTCCCCCACTCTCTCTTTCCCATACTCCTTTTTTTCTTTTTTTTACGATCAGTGGAAACAAGAAGATGCTCGGTGTAGTCGGCACTTTGCTTCGTTCATCATTTCGTAATTTATTAAAAAAAAATAACTTTGCTTTATGTAAACCCCCACCTCTCGGTCACTCTCTCGGTCACTCTCTCTCTGTCACTCTCTCGCTCACTCTCTCGGTCACTCTCTCGCTCACTCTCTCTCTCTACCCCCTCTCTCTCTACCCCCTCTCTCTCTACCCCCTCTCTCTACCCCCTCTCTCTCTCTACCCCCCTCGCCCTACTCTCTATGCCCCCCCTGTTTTCTATGTAATAAAAAAAACATGTTTTTTTTAAACTACGACAAGTGCTGCATCTGCACCCATCACTCCTCGCATTCATGTGGCCTCTGACGGCAGCTCGTGCCTCGTGTCTCCACGCAGAGCTCCGTCTTCTGGCACCGAGCACGCGGCCTCCTGCAGCCTCAAATGAGTACCTGGTGCGGTGCGTAAAAACATCGCCACTGGGGAGACAAAGGCGGCCACCCACCTTCTCGTGTGCCGTGCCGGCCTTCATAGGTGCTGCTCGCTAACAGCACTTGCCCCAACAGTTTGTTAAGGCTATACGGGGTGTCTTTGTCTTTTGTGTACGTGTATATGTGTGTGTGTGAGTTTACGTGTTGTCAGTCGACCCGTGGCACCTGGTGTCTGTCCCGTGACCTCCTGTCAGCGGGCGTTAAAAACTGCACGTGGCCTTAACGTGCACCTAGCCTGGCACAAGCGCCCTGGTGACGTCACCGCCACTTAGTGGCGAATGGCGGCTGTTGTTGTTGTGTGTTCATAGATGTGTCGTGTTAGCCACCCACCCCCTCGTGCGCCGTGCCAGCCGTCATAGGTGCTGCTACTCGCTAACAGCACTTGCTCCCACAGTCTGTTGAAGGCTATGCGGGGGATCTTTGTCTTTGGTGGCTACTCCCACCTCGCTTCCGAGGTGTTGGTGGGCAGCGTGAACGCAGCGTCTGTGAGTAAGCAGCATGAAGGAAGCAGTGGGTTCGATCCCGACCCTGACGCCTGCTGCTGCTGTGTATTTGGAGTTTGCGTGTCTCTCTCATCATCATCATCACGGTGGCGAGGAGATGTTAACTACCTCGCCTGGTCTACAGGAGGTCGTGTGTTTGATCCCGACCCTGACGCCTGCTGCTGTGTATTTGGAGTTTGCGTGTCTTTCTCTCATCATCATCATCATCACGGTGGCTAGGAGATGTTAACTACCTCGCCTGGTCTACAGGAGGTCGTGGGTTCGATCGCGACCCTGACGCCTGCTGCTGTGTATTTGGAGTTTGCGTGTCTCTCTCTCTCATCATCATCACGGTGGCTAGGAGATGTTAACTACCTCGCCTGGTCTACAGGAGGTCGTGGGTTCGATCCAGACCCTGACGCCTGCTGCTGTGTATTTGGAGTTTGCGTGTCTCTCTCATCATCATCACGGTGGCTAGGAGATGTTAACTACCTCGCCTGGTCTACAGGAGGTCGTGGGTTCGATCCCGACCCTGACGCCTGCTGTTGTGTATTTGTAGTTTTCGTGTTTTTCTCTCATCATCATCATCACGGTGGCTAGGAGATGTTAACTACCTCGCCTGGTATACAGGAGGTCGTGGGTTTGATCCAGACCCCGACCCTGACGCTTGCTGCTGTGTATTTGGAGTTTGCGTGTCTCTCTCTTTCCCGTGGATGTTACTCCAATTCCCCCCCGCCCACATAGATTATCACGCGATTTCAATTTGGTTTAATTCGCTGCAGTATAAATAGTCCACGCGATCAGCCACTTCGCTGGGCTGGGCGGGTCTCCTCTGCAGAAGAGGAAGAAGCTAATGACGACTCAGTGGGTTCTCGCTTGGTAAGATAAAAAAATAAACACAGTTTAGTTTCATTTGTATATTTTTAGTAAGTGGTTTGTTTAGCTCTACGATATTTTGCACTCCTATCACGTGTTTGTATTTGGGGAAGGGGGGGGGGGTGTTGTGATGACCTCACGATGTGCCCCTCCCCCCCCCCTTGCGAGAGTAGTTTGTGACAAAGAACTTTGTAGGTCTTCGGATTGCGACCTCCTCCTACGGGAAGAGCGCCGACTGTGGTGCTGAATTTGGGGGGCTGCACCTGAGCACCTCGCTTCGTGGGGGGTGGGTGGGTGGGGGTAGGTGGGGGGTGGGTGGGAAGTGTTGGGTGGGGGGTGGGTGGGGGTAGGTGGGGGGTGGGTGGGGGGTGGGTGGGAGTGGATGGGGGTGGGTGGGGGGTGTTGGGTGGGGGGTGGGTGGAGGTAGGTGGGGGGTGGGTGGGGGTTGGGTGGGTGAGTGGGGAGTGGGTGGGGGGTGGGTGGATGGGGGTGGGTGGGGGTGGATGGGGGTGGGTGGGGGGTGTTGGGTGGGGGGTGGGTGGGGGTAGGTGGGGGGTGGGTGGGGGTGGGTGGTGAGTGGGTGAGTGGGTGAGGGGTGGGTGGGGGTGGGTGGTGAGTGGGTGAGTGGGTGAGGGGTGGGTGGGGGTGGGTGGTGAGTGGGTGAGTGGGTGATGGGTGGGTGGGGGTGGGTGGGGGTGGTGAGTGGGTGAGGGGTGGGTGGGGGTGGGTGGCAAGGCTGGTGGCTGGTCTCGGGCCTGACCCCCACGTGACCGGACTCGCGCTGTCGCTGCGCTAATTAATTAATTAGCGCCGTTAATTAATTAATGAATTGCGGGGACACGAGGAGTTGCTTTATGACCGCTTAATTTGGACACAATCAATGGGGGACACCGCCATTAATATAGTCGGCACAACGAGCGTGTGTGTGTCAGTGTGTGTGTCAGTGTGTGTGTGTCAGTGTGTCAGTGCGTGTGTCAGTGTATGTGTGACGTGGTACAGGAGGACGTGGAGCTGAGTGGACTTGCCGATGACTGGTACCAGCGGTGTCAGGATCGGCCTCTGTGGAGGAGGCTCGTGAAGGACGCTACTGGGCAGTTGGAGGCAGTCGCCCTCCAAGCAACAACGGAGGGCGGAGGAGCGACGCTCACAACAACGAGCGGAGCGCAGGGTCGCTAAAGCACAGCAAGTTGGCACAGTAGGGGGCACAGGTGGTGCATCAGCCACTCATCTCGGTCATCTCGGTCAGTCGACCCGTGACACCTGCTGGGTCTGCCCCGTGACCTCCTGTCAGCGGGCGTTCGACACTTCACGTGGCCTCAAGGTGCACTTGGCCTGGCACAAGCGTCGTGGTGACGTCACCGCCACTTAGTGGCGAATGGCGGTTGTTGTTGTTGTGTGTGTCAGTGTGTGTGTGTCAGTGCGTGGGGAGCGGTGGTGTAGCGGTTAGCGCGCTGCTCTATGAACCTTGCGACCCGGGTTCGATTCCCGCTCACGGCCAACACCAGTGACGATTATCTGAACCGGTTCCGGGGCCTCCCCTAGGTCGACTCAGCCTCAAATGAGTACCCGGTGCGATATGTAGCCATCGCCGCTAGGAAGACAAAGGCGGCCGGGCGTGGTGCTGGCCACCCACCCCCTCGTGTGCCATTCCTGCCTTCATAGGTGCTCGCTAACAGCACTTGCCCCAACAGTATGTTACGGCTATACAGGAGATCTTTGTCATTGTCTTTTTTGCATGTGTGTGTATATCTATGATAAAAGGGTGTGCTGCTTGTGTGTGTGTGTATGCAGAGGAAGGTCATCATAGGACATTCCCGGGGCGTGGTTTACAAACAGACGCGAGATGAAGTGAGAGGAGCGAGGTGGCAGTGAGATTGAAGACCGGGGAGGATTGTGTGGTTAGAGGGTGTGAGTGTATGTGTCTGTGTGTGTAAGTGTGTCTGTGTGTGTGTGTGGGGAGCGATAGTGCAAACGGTTAGCGCGCTGCGCTACGAACCCAGCGGCCAGATTTGGATTCCCGCTCACGACCAACACCGGTGATGATTATCCCAGCCGGTCCTCAAATGAGCATCCGGTGTCACGTGCAAACATCGCCACTGGGGAGACAAAGGCGGCCGGGCGTGGTGCTGGCCACCCACCCACTCGTGTGCCGTGCCGGCCTTCATAGGTGCTGCTCGCTATAACAGCACTTGTCCCAACAGTCTGTTACAGGCTACACGGGGTTGATCTTTGTGTGTGTGACCTGGTCAAGGCCTTTGATACCATCAACATGCCAGGGCACTGGATATTAGTTTCGTTCTGCCGGGGTCCCTGACACTCTGCTTACAATCTTGACTCGCATAGCTGGGAGTCAGAGTAACTTCCCTGCTAACCTTGGGGTGCGAGCAGGCCGTCCTCTGGCCTCGGCACTATTTAACATCTTCTTTGACCCACCTAGTTCGATACGCTTTGCCTCGCCGCGTCGGAGGACTTTCCATTTGGGACAGATACAATGGGAGGCTAATCGATACCCGGGTGCGGTCAAGGGATGGCTCCCGATTGGTCAACCACGTTACGCCTGCCGATGATCTGGTAATTGCCGCTCACTCTGAGGAGTTGGAGACTCTGCTGCTGAAACTGCGTCCCACCCAACACAGAGCACGTGCCCGGGCATTTGATGTCATCGAAATATTCCATCCGCCTCACCCCTCCACGAGTGATGGGGCAATGTTGAGGAGTGAGCGGAGACGTTTCCCTACCTGGGCAGCATGCTTATGACCAACTGCGATCGAGCAACGGAGGTCTCACTCTGAATCGGTCGAGCGGCATTGCATTTTCACCAGCAGAGTAACGCTGTGCGGAAGCTACCTGGCCTGTCGCTCCGCACGAAGCTTCGGGTCTTCTCGGCCACGGTCACGCCCTCCCTGTCTCTATGCATGCGAAACGTGGACCCTGTTAAATGGACATCTGTGCCGGCCTTAAATACTCAGGCTGGGCCTGCTGCCTACGATGAAACCTGGGATTAAAGACGCCGGATTGTGTGAGGAGCTCACAGATCCTTGAGAGATATGGACACTGTCCCACCAGTGAGCTCCTCCGGCAGGCAAGGCTGCGTTGGCTGGGTCACGTAGCCCGCATGCCCAGCCACCGCATGCCTAAACAGCTTTTGTTCGGTCGGATAGAGGGGGCTAAATAGGCGCCACGGGCTGGAGAAGAGATGGAGTGATGTGGTACAGGAGGACCTGGAGCTGAGTGGACTTGCCGATGACTGGTACCAGCGGTGTCAAGACCGGCCTCTGTGGAGGAGGCTCGTGAAGAACGCTACTGGACAGTTGGAGGCAGTCGCCCTCCAGCAACAACGGAGGGCGGAGGAGCGACGCTCACAACAACGAGCGGAGCGCCGGGTGGATAGAACTCAGCAAGTTAGCACAGTAAGGAGCACAGGTGATGCATCTGTCAGTCATCTCAGTGAGTCAGCCCACGGCACCTGGGTCTGTCCCTGTGGCCTCCTGCCAGCAGCAAACCTTCGACACTTCACGTGACCTCACGGTGTACCTAGCCTGGCACTGCCACTTAGTGGCGAATGACAGCTGTTGTTATTGTTGTGCCTGTGTGTGTGCTGATATGATGTGTGTGTATGGGGGGAGGGGTGGGTTGAGGGTGTGTGTGGTTAGGTGTTGTGTGTATGTGTGAGTATAGAGTGTCACTCTGCGTGTGCGTGTGGTTATGGAGTGTCCATGAGTGTGTGGCTACATGGTGTACTGTCTGGATGCAGTGGTGGTTGGGGGCTGTGTGGTTTGCCGGTGTGTGTGTGTGATTGGGGTGTGTAACACGACGACTCAAGTTCAATTCCCGCTCACGGCCAAAATCAGGGACTACTATCTGAACTGGCCCTGGGCATCCCCTAGGTCGACTCAGCCTCAAAATGAGTACTTGCTGTGATGTGTCTTTTCGTTCACGTAAAGCAAGAAAAAACCTACATATGAATCAAAATGAGCATGTATTTATATTAACGTAACACAAACATGACTACAAAATATTTAAAAGTGAGTAGTTTTTCGAGATTTATGATAATACTGTAAATCATTTTCACGAATCAGCCTTCAAATGTCGTCACCCATCATGTTCTCGTTCTACTGTCCTTGTTAGCGGCATTCAAATTCCAATATATCCTGGTGGAAGCGCTCGCCTTGCTCCTCCGAGTACACTCCCATGTTCTCCTGGAATTGATCAAGATGAGCATCAAGGATATGGACTTTGATGGACATCCTACAGCCCACTGTGCCGTAGTTCTTCACCAGTCTCAACCAGCTCCACGTAGTTGTCGACCATGTGATTGCCCAGGAAGCCACGAACCACTGCGACAAAGCTGTCCCAAGCTGGTTTCTCCTTACTAGTGAGCTTCTTGGAGAATTCATCGCACTCCAGGATCTCCCTTATCTGTGGTCCGACGAAGACACCGGCTTTGACCTTTGCCTCAGACAGCTTAGGGAAGAAGTCCTGAAGGTACTTGAAGGCTGCCGACTCCTTATCTACATATCTGACAAATTGATTCATAAGGCCCAATTTGATATGTAGTGGTGGCATCAGCACCTTCCGGGGGTCCACCAGTGGCTCCCACTTGACGTGGTTCCTCCCCACAGAGAACTCGGTCCGCTGTGGCCAGTCCCGCCTGTGGTAGTGCGCCTTGGTGTCCCTGCTGTCCCAAAGGCAAAGATAGCAGGGACACTTGGTAAAACCGCCTTGGAGACCCATCAGGAATGCCACCATTTTCAAGTCTCCGATAACCTCCCAGGCGTACTCATCATACTTCAAGACATCCAGCAAGGTCTTGATGCTGTTGTAATCTTCTTTGAGGTGCACCGAGTGAGCCAGAGGAAGAGACGGGTACTTGTTACCATTATGGAGCAGCACGGCTTTGAGGCTCCTGGATGAGCTGTCAATGAAGAGGCGCCACTCATTCTGGTTGCAGGCGATTCCGATTGCCTCGAACAGACTGGTCACATTGTGGCAGAAGCAGAGCCCATCTTGACGGGTGTAGAAGCTGCAAAAAGATTGGTGACGCTTCCTCGGATCTGCGACTTGCACACTTTCATCCAACCAAGTTCCACTGATTGAGCCTAGACGTCAAATCTCGGCATTGGACTTGGTGAGACCAAGATCTCTGATCAAGTCGTTGAGGTTTTTTTGGTTGGGGTAGTATGGGTATCTCTCCTCAACTCCACCTCTGAAATTGTCATCTGGATCTACGACGTCTTCTTCGCTCTCTGACTTGCTGCTCTCTTCTAAAGAAGGCTGCTCTCTCTCCGGAGGAGTGGGTACAGGGAGCTCATGGCAGTGTGGCACCGGGGCAATGGATGAAGGAAGGTCCGGATACGTGATAGCTGGTGCATTCTTGCCAGTCCGACGTTTTGAAGGGTCCACCATGCAGAAGTAGCAGTTGCTTGAGTGGTCAGTGGGTTCCCGCCAAATTCTTGGGATAGCGAACTTCATGGCTCTCTTTTCCCCTCTGTACCATCCTACAAAAATAACATTTATTTCACCCATGACTAATGTGTAAGAGATTCTCGCAACATTTTTCATATATAGTTTTTCAATAACATTGAAAATTGTAAAACATTTGAAAATTAAAACTTTAACAATTTCTTTTTACAAATGTTGTAACGTATAATTCCGAGCAACAATTGTCCATCTTACCTTCCAGAGTTTTTTGACATTGCTTGCAGCTGAAATGAGGTGCCCAGGGTTTGTCATGATCCCTGACAGTCCTGCCGAAATATGCCTTGTAGGCCTCACACATCTTAGCAGATGATTCCACAGAGTACTTTTTCGCTCTCGTCTTGATAAATTGGCCGCAGACCTCGCAAAATGCGTCTCCCAGATGCTTGCAGCCTCTTGATGCCATCTCAGAAAAAAATTGATATGTATCCACTTACGTAGCTGGAACTAAACTGAACTGGTGGACTTAAGGCCCCCGTATTTATACTACTATTTAAATTACTGGAAAGTTCTAGAATGTTCGAGAAGTTACTCCAAGTTTACTCAGCACTGAATCTATCTGGAATGTTCTGGAAATATGTAAATTTCTAAATATCAATGTCCTGGTCACAAAAGCAAAGTTTGTGGAGAGTAATAGCCATTTTCTGTACTTTTGAGGCATAAGCAATTAGGAAATAATACTTACTACCCAGGAACAAAAGAAATAAAAAATTGTTACACAATGATTGCAGGATGAAGCTGTTGACGATGATGTATGCTGTGGTTATGGGTTAATGTTTGTGGTGTGTGTGCGTGGGAGAAGGGCGGGGGGGTTATAGGGGTATGGAGTGGGGGGGGGGGGTAGGAACCCGTTCCCTCCCCCGATCCCTTTGAAGCTCCCGCCCCTCGCGAGCTTCTGATGAGGCGAGCGTTTGCGCCTTATCGACAGCACGCCGTAGCGCGCATCCATTGCCCGATAAGGAACCACATTAAAGTCTACAAAAGACATTTTACTGCGAGGAGGAGGAGGATGAGGAGGAGGAGGAGAGAGAGAGTAAAAAAAAACACTCTCTCCCCCCTCCGTTTAATTTATTAATGCTAATTCAGGCGATTTCATTTAAATAACCGCGGCTGTTGCGTTATTTATTTATTTTGGGGGTTCTATTGTGGGGGGGGGGGGGGGGGGGGGGTCTGCCCCCCCCCGTTCTCCTCCTTAACCCCTCCCACCCCCCCCTCTCACTTTAGCGCTCCACAAACACATACTCTCTCTCCCTCCGTGTGAGTCTTCTACGGTCAGGGTCTGTCTACTGCTGGATGAAGGCCTCCCCACGACTCCTCAATCATCATCAGCCAGGGTCTGTCTACTGCTGGATGAAGGCCTCCCCACGACTCCTCAATCATCATCAGCCAGGGTCTGTCTACTGCTGGATGAAGGCCTCCACAAGACTCCTCAATCATCATCAGCCAGGGTCTGTCTACTGCTGGATGAAGGCCTCCCCAAGCCTCCTCAATCATCATCAGCCAGGGTCTGTCTACTGCTGGATGAAGGCCTCCCCAAGCCTCCTCAATCATCATCAGCCAGGGTCTGTTCACTGCTGGATCAAGGCCTCCCCAAGCCTCCTCCTCCTCCCCCATTATCATCATCAGCGGCAGCGGCAGGAAGGGTCAATCCACAACACGCGATTTCAAATGGTTGCAGTGTGTAAACGTCAAACACTGGGGGAGACAAAGGCGGCCGGGCGTGGTGTTGGCCACGACCACGTCCTGGCTCGCTAACAGCACTTTGCCGAATAGCCCGTGCAGGCTACACGGGGAAACTTTGTCTGCGTCTCTGGATATGTGAGACATGTTTACGCACGTGGGGTGCGGGCGGAGCGACGCTCACAACAACGGGCGGAACGCCGGGCGAGTAAAACGCAGCAAGTTGGTGGTGCATCTACCGGTCGTCATCTCAGCCAGTCGACCCATAGGCACCTGCTGGGCCTGTCCCGTGACCTTCTCCTGCCCAGCAGCGTGGTGGCCTCAAAGTGCACCTAGCCTGGCACAGGCGCCGTGGTGACGTCGCCGTCAATTGGTGGCTCGTGAAGGCTGTTGGTGTTGGAGCTATTTAGAGGAGGGAGCGGTGGCGCAGTGGCGAGCGCGCTACGCTTCAAACACGGCGACCCGAGTTCGATTCCCACTCACAACCAGTGAGGAATATTTGAACCCGTCTTGGGCCCCCCCCCCTTTAGGTAGACTCGGCCTTAAACAAACGAGTAGCTGGTGCTGTGGATAAACATCGCTACCAGGGAGACTAAAACTAAACGCGTTTTTTTCCCCAACAGGTAAGGCCCACTGAGCTATGTAGCGCTATTTCAGGCGTGGCCTCGCAATCACAAATGACAGCTCAACCAGGTGCCTCGTCACCATCATTGCGTGGACATTCATAGCAGTCAAAGACTCTAAACGCGTGCTGATGTTGATTCTAAATGTGGAGTTGAAAACCGAAGGACCCGGAAAAAAAATCCACGCGACCACGGGGAGAGAGAGACGCCGCAGACTCAAAATATACAGCAGCAGCAGGCGTCAGGGTCGGGATGGAACCCGAGACCTCCTGTATACCAGGCGAGGTAGTTAACATCCCCTAGCCACCGTGATGATGATGAGAGAGACACGCAAACTCCAAATATACAGCAGCAGGCGTCAGGGTCCGGATCGAACCCACGACCTCCTGTACACCAGGCGAGGTAGTTAACATCTCCTAGCCACCGCGGCGTTTCAGACAAATGCGGGCCGGGCGTGGGTTTCTGGCCACATCACCCCCTCTCGTGTGCCCTGCCGCTCTTGAAAGGCGCTCGCTAACAGCAGCACTTGCCCCGACAGCCTGTTAAGGCTATACGGGGGATCTTTGTCTTCCGCTTTTTTGCGTGTGTGTGTGTGTGTCTATTCGCGAATCGGTGCTGCTCACGTGGCTACAAAAAAAAGAAAGAGATGCCTTTTGTTCCTCAACTCCCCTCTTATCTGATGTCAGAAATAATTATCCGGGTGCTACGCCTCCGTTTATCAGACATTAATTCCACCACCCGTCTCACCACGAATCTACCTAACCTCCCTCCCCCTCCCCTCCCCTCCCCTCCCCCTCCCCCCTCCCCCCCTCCCCTCCCCCTCCCCTCCCTCTTGCACCACGAGTTACAATTTGACACGCAAAGGCACGAACGCGTTCAGCGCGGGCGCAGCTGTCGATGGCTATGGGGAGTGGGGCAAAGTGGTGTTTGCGAGCACCTATTAACGTGCTGCACCACGCGCAATGTGGTGGTGGTGGTGGTGGTGACAGTGGTGTGGCGGTGGAGCGGTGGCGCAGTGGTTAGCGCACTGCGCTACGAACCCGGCGACCCGAGTTCAATTCCCGCTCAGACCGATAAAAAGGGTGACAGCGAATATTTTAGCCGGATCCTGCAAGCCCCCGACCCCTCATTTAGGTCGACTCAGCCTTAAGTATGAGCACCGAGTGGCGATGTTTACGCATCGTGGAAGGATACGAATTTGAGGCTGAGTCGACCTAGGGGGAGGCTTGCGACCTGTTCAGATAGTCGCCACTGCTGTTGGTGGCCGTGAGTGGGCGCAGCGCGCTAACCACTGCGCCACCGCTCCCCACACGCACAAGACGAAGATCCCCCGTGTAGCCTCAACAGACTGTTGGGGCAAGTGCTGTTAGCGAGCAGCACCTATGAAGGCCGGCACGGCGCACGTGACGGTGGGTAGCCAGTACCATGCCCGGCCACCTTTGTATCCCTAGTGGCGATGTTTGTGTACGGTGAACTTCTTTCGCACCGTACGTAGCCAACCGTGCTAATTGGAGGCGCTGCGTCAATCGCAAGTGCCGTGTACACATCGCGCCCGGTACTCATTTGAGGCCGAGTCGACCTAGGTGAAGCCCAGGACCCGGTCATCAAACTCTGGTCACCGGGTTCACCGCGCAGTGCGCTTACCACTGCGCCACCGCTCCCCACACGCACACACACGCACACTCAATAGATTATCTCCCGTGCCCGAATCTCAATCACCAGCTTTAATAACATCTGTAAATACGACGGGTTCAATTCTGAGCTCATCGCGCAGTTTTCCAGCTGACTTCATAGCAGCTTCACCTTTGTTTGTGATCATCATCAATCACCGCGAATGTGCCACGCGGGCACGCAGAGTCGAGTGCGGGTTGCCAACCGTCCCGGATTGGGTCGGGAGGTCTCTGGTGGGATTTAGCGTCGATGTGTCGCGGGAGATTCTAAATGGTGCAGTCAGAGATATTTTAAAGGAAATAAATGGAGGTAACGGATGCACTAATTTCGTCGTGCACAAGTCGAATTTAATCAGTGACCATAATTAACTACCTCGCATGGTATACAGGAGGTCGTGGGTTCGAGCCCGACCCTGACGCCTGCTGCTGTATATTTGGAGTTTGCGTGTCTCTCTCTCATCATCATCATCACGGTGGCTAGCAGATGTTAACTACCTCGCATGGTATACAGGAGGTCGTGGGTTCGATCCCGACCCTGACGTCTGCTGCTGTATATTTGGAGTTTGTGTGTCTCTCTCTCATCATCATCATCACGGTGGCTAGCAGATGTTAACTACCTCGCCTGGTCTACAGGAGGTCGTGGGTTCGATCCCGACCCTGACGCCTGCTGCTGTATATTTGGAGTTTGCGTGTCTCTCTCTCTCATCATCATCATCACGGTGGCTAGCAGATGTTAACTACCTCGCATGGTATACAGGAGGTCGTGGGTTCGATCCCGACCCTGACGCCTGCTGCTGTATATTTGGAGTTTGCGTGTCTCTCTCTCTCATCATCATCATCACGGTGGCTAGCAGATGTTAACTACCTCGCATGGTATACAGGAGGTCGTGGGTTCGATCCCGACCCTGACGCCTGCTGCTGTATATTTGGAGTTTGCGTGTCTCTCTCTCATCATCATCATCATCACGGTGGCTAGCAGATGTTAACTACCTCGCCTGGTGTACATGAGGTCGTGGGTTCGATCCCGACCCTGACGCCTGCTGCTGTATATTTGGAGTTTGCGTGTCTCTCTCTCTCATCATCATCATCACGGTGGCTAGCAGATGTTAACTACCTCGCATGGTATACAGGAGGTCGTGGGTTCGATCCCGACCCTGACGCCTGCTGCTGTATATTTGGAGTTTGCGTGTCTCTCTCTCTCATCATCATCATCACGGTGGCTAGCAGATGTTAACTACCTCGCATGGTATACAGGAGGTCGTGGGTTCGATCCCGACCCTGACGCCTGCTGCTGTATATTTGGAGTTTGCGTGTCTCTCTCTCATCATCATCATCATCACGGTGGCTAGCAGATGTTAACTACCTCGCCTGGTGTACATGAGGTCGTGGGTTCGATCCCGACCCTGACGCCTGCTGCTGTATATTTGGAGTTTGCGTGTCTCTCTCTCATCATCATCACGGTGGCTATGAGATGTTAACTACCTCGCCCGGTATACAGGATGTCGTGGGTTCGATCCCGACCCTGACGCCTGCTGCTGTATATTCAGAGTCTGCGTGCCTCTCTCTGCCCGTGGTCGCGTGGATTTTTCTCCGGGTCCTCCTGGTGTTTCCCTCCACATTTAGAAACATCACGCGTTTAGAGTGTTTGGCTGGAGTTTGTATGTTCTCTCACTGAGCCGGTTATCTGTTTATTCCGAAGCGACCTGGCCACGAATGATAACTCAACACAGTGGAGTGTCATCGTGTCGTAGACAAATCCATCTCCTGTAGAGTACATCTAAATCAGACCCAGTCCCCCGTAAACCACGTGGCTTCTGTGTGCCCCCCCCCACTCCAACGTTCCACCAACGTTTGCCCCAACGTACCTCCAACGTTGCAATGTTTACCGGGTCGCCCCTCCGCGTTGACTAAAAACTCCGCGTGATTGTCGTGAACGTCACGCCAAACCCGGCAGCCCGCAACGGGCCTCTCGTAAAAGTGCAAAACCACTCCGGTGGCATTTGCTCTACGCAAGGAATCAAACACAAAAACGGACTCCCTCCAGAGCCGTATTCGACACGCGGCGTCTCATCGGCGAGGCGTTCCGCTGAGACCACGATGCTCAAATACACAGGTTGGATATCGACGGAGGAGAGACTCCCCCCCTCTCCGCACTCCGTGGATGCCTGAGCCGCACGTGCAACTGGAAGGGTTCGCTTCGTGGATAGCCCTGCCAGCTTCGTTGTTGCAAATGTTGGCCGATTGATGAGCATCGTAATGTCCACTCACGCAATGCCTTGTCTCTATAAGTGCCTTTGCCGCCCTCGCCCCCCCCACCCACCTACCCCTAGGTCGACTCAGCCTCAAACTAGTATCTGGCGCGGTGTTGTGTAACCCGTCAAAGCAGGGGAGACAAAGGCGGCCGGGCGCGGTGCTGTCCAAACCCACCCGGCTCCCTCGTTGCGTTGTGTGCCGTGCCGGTAGCCTTCATAGGCGCTCGCTAACAGCACTTGCCCCAACAGTCTGTAGCAGGCTATGGGGGGGGGGGGGGGATCTTTGTGTGTGTGTTTTTGTGTTCCCTGTATAATAGATGAATATATATTAACACGATGTATTATCACCTATGTATTTCTATTCGCGTGTCTGACGAATAGCGAGTGGCGGGTCACAGCCTGGCACGGAGATGGAGCTCTGGAATCATTATTATTATTTTTGACACGAGAGATGGAGCGCGGATTCGCGTGACCTTGAGCCCAAAAAAAAAAACTCAACGCGCCGTGGATTTATCGCGACGGCGGCGGCGGCGGCGGCGTCGTCTAGATGCGCCTCCACCTCAAGACGCCGCAGAGAAGCACCGCGCGTATTTATCACGACACAGGCAGACCGTGGGTCACGGGCAGAGGGGGAGCCGGGCAAGAACAATCGTGGAGACGTGAGGGGTAGGGGAGGAGTAGGAGCAGGGAGATCGTGGGGACGCGAGGGGTAGGGGAGGAGTAGGAGAGGGGAGATCGTGGGGAGGCGAGGGGTAGGGGAGGAGTAGGAGAGGGGAGATCGTGGGGACGCGAGGGGTAGGGGAGGAGTAGGAGAGGGGAGATCGTGGGGAGGCGAGGGGTAGGGGAGGTGACATCGTGGGGACGTGTGGAGTAGGGGAGGGGACATCGTGGAGATGTATGGAGTAGGGGAGGAGTAGGGGAGGAGTAAGGGAAGGGACATCGTGGAGACGCGAGGGGTAGGTGAAGAACAATCGTGGATACGCGTGGATTAGGGGAGGGGACATCGTGGAGACGCGTGGCTTCTGCGACGCCTTCCAAGTTGCCTGTCTGTCCGCGGACGAACCAACCCTACGCTGCGTGCACGCCGCGACTCGCCCGAGACCCGGGAGGCGATGGGCATGGACGAAGAAAATGGAACTCAAACTGGACAGGGACAAACAACCGAGCGCTTGGACTGAGTAGCCATTGAGAGGGAGGGAGGGAGTTGCACGTGGACTCTAGAGCACACGCGGAAAGAGATAGAGGGAAGGGGAGAGGCGAAAGCCGTTGTGTGCATGTTGTATGCATGTTGTATGCATGTTGTATGCATGTTTAGTCTATACCTCCTCCACCCTTTACCCGCGTCCAACAACTCGCACTGACCAACGTGCCACGATGTCTGACAATCGACGTGCCTCTACGTTGCTGGTTGTTCTTCTTGGTTCTTTCGGTAAAGTCACGTGGAAGGGAAGTAATAAAATAATAAAAATAAAACACAATACAATAATTCTCACGACGTTCCGGCCACAACGCAAGCAGCCGTCCTCAGGTGAAAACCAGGTCTGTCGAGGCGACAGCGTCTGAATGGAAAATTTCTGGTTGTTGTTGTTGTGCCCATGCGGTGTCGCAGTCCGCGTGGAGACACCGACACAGCGGTGACACGTGTCCCCACGTGATGCAGTCAGAACAGCTGACGCCTTCACGCAGAGGTCGCACATCGTGCGCTCCCTATCACCCCCCACCCCTCTCTTACTCTCTCTCTCTTTTACGATCAGAGGAAACAAGAAGATGCTCGGTGTAGTCGGCACTTTGCTTTGTTCATCAGTTCGTTTTTTTTTTCAATGCTTTGCTTTATGTGCTCCCCCCCCTCCCCTGTTTAAATGATAGATTTCACCAAAGATTTCACGCTCTGCTCTCTTCCTTCTTACCCCTTCCCTCTCTCTATCAGCTCTCTCATTTTTTACGATCAGTGGAAACAAGAAGATGCTCGGTGTAGTCGGCACTTTGGCTTCGTTCATCATTTCGTATTTTTAAAAAATAACTTTTCTTTATGTAAACCCCCACCTCTCGCTCACTCTCTCGCTCACTCTCTCAATCACTCTCTCGCTCACTCTCTCGGTCACTCTCTCACTCACTCTCTCGCTCACTCTCTCGGTCACTCTCTCGGTCACTCTCTCGCTCACTCTCTCGCTCACTCTCTCGGTCACTCTCTCGCTCACTCTCTCGCTCACTCTCTCGCTCTCTCTCTCGCTCACTCTCTCGTTCTGCACGCAGCCCTTCTCGCAGTCCGACGGCCTCCGACGGGTAGCTCATATCAGCACGCAGAGCTCCCCGTCATCTGCCACCGAGCACACGGCCTCCTCCATCGCCCACTGCTCCTTGAAGGCCGACACGGCGTGGGTCAGCCGCGCATGGCGGAACTCCAGCCCACACACCCTGGCTACGACCAGAGCGCGGAAGATGCCCCCAGGCTGCTGGCCGGACGTTTCCCCTCCAGGGCCACCTTCCTCGCCCTGTGCATGGCGAGCTTGGCATAGCAGACTGGCACGTTGACCAGCCCCTGAAGATGTTGGGGTCCGTCGCCCTGTTGGTATCCAAAGATGAGGACCGTCGGGGCGAAGTGAGGCTGAACCTTACGAGGATGTTTTTCGCTCTATCCTCTCAATCATCTCTCTCTCCCCTCCCCTCCCCCTGCCCTCTCTCTCCCCTCTTTCGCTCCGGCAGGACAGACACTCACTCTGGGACGATGCAGAGAAGACGAGTATGGCACCTGCGCAAGGATGGCACGCACGTTCTTGAAGAGCCCCCCCCCTCTCTTTCTCTTCACCCCCCCCCCCCTTCTCTCTCATCTCTCTCTGCTCTGGAACGTGGTCGATCCTTCCTCCCGCTAACCACTCGCACTCCCTCAATCCCCTGCCGCTCTCGCCGTGCCACGGGGCTGTTTGCGCGGTGGTTTACACACTGGCAGTGAGAGAGCGCGCGTGTGAATGTGTGTGTGAGTGTGTGTGAGTGTGTGTGCGAGTTTGTGTGTGTGAGTGTGTGAGTGTGTGTGTGAGTGTGTGTGAGTGTGTGTGTGAATGTTTGTGTGAGTGTGTGTGTGTGAGTGTGTGTGTGAATGTGTGTGTGAGTGTGTGAGTGTGTGTGTGTGAATGTGTGTGAGTGTGTGTGAGTGAGTGAGTGTGTGTGTGTGAGTGTGTGTTTGAATGTGTGTGAGTGTGTGTGTGAGTATTTGTGTGAATGTGTGTGTGAGTCTGTGTGTGAGTGTGTGTGTGAGTGTTTGTGTGAATGTGTGTGTGTGTGAGTGAATGTGTGTGTGTAAGTGTGTGAGTGTGTGTGAGTCTGTGTGAGTGTATGTGTGAATGTGTGTGTGTGAGTGTGTCAGCGTGCGTGTGTGAGTCTGTGTAAGTGTGCGTGTGTGAGTGTGTGTGTGAGTGTGTGAGTGTTTGTGTGAATGTGTGTGTGTGTGAGTGTGTGTGTGAATGTGTGTATGTGTGTATGTGAGAGAGTGTGTATGTCAGAGTGTGTCAGTGTGCGTGTGGGGAGTGGTAGTCGAGCGGTTAGCGCTACGCTGCGCTACGAAAACAGCCACCCGAGTTCGATTCCCGCTCACGGCCAACACCGGTGACGATTATCTGAACCGGTCCTGGGCCTCCTCTAGGTCGACTCAGTGTCAAATGAGTACCTGGTGCGGAGAGTAGTAAACATCGCCACTGGGGAGACAAAGGCGGCCGGGCGTGGTGCTGGCCACCCACCCCCTCGTGTGCCGTGCCGGCCTTCATAGGCGCTGCTACTCGCTAACGGCACTTGCCCCAACAGTCCGCGAGAGGCTACACGGGGGATCTTTGTCTTTGTTTGTATTTGCGGATCAATGAGGCGCGGCGGAGGCGATTAAGCCATTAAGGATTCGGGCGGTGAGACATCGATACAGGGGGTCGGGGCACTTTTTAGACACTCATGCGAGACGGGAGATCGATCCGAGAGAGACAGAGACTGACGGACGCGCGGACACGTTCCATTAAGCGACAATCCTCGCGATTAAAACTCCGAATTTTACGCATCCGACACCCGAAACGGGCTTTTGTTGTTTAAAAATGTTATCGTTTACTCGTGTTTAAAATCATCTCCCTTCAGTCAAGTGTGTGGGAAGCTAACTGCGTTCTGTTGAAAGAAATTGGGAAGTGGTGGACATTCCACATTCCCGCGACGGGGCATGGTACATCCACAGGGCAGCCGTTTTGTCTTCTAGCGGACGGTGGCTCAGCATTGAGACAATTGGCGTTACTTGACACCACAATCATCGGCGCCATGAATGTGTGCGAACTTCTATCGCACCGTACGTGCTCAACCGTGCTAATCGGAGGTGCGAATCATCATCAGCATCATCATCATCACCACAAACACCACCAACATCATCACCACCACCATCATCACCACAAACACCACCAACATCATCATCACCACCACCAACATCATCATCACCGCCACCATCATCACCACAACCACCACCAACATCACCACCACCACCATCATCACCACCACCATCATCACCACAAACACCACCAACATCATCATCACCACCACCAACATCATCATCACCGCCACCATCATCACCACAACCACCACCAACATCACCACCACCACCATCATCACCACCACCATCATCACCACAAACACCACCAACATCATCATCACCACCACCAACATCATCATCACCGCTACCATCATCACCACAACCACCACCAACATCACCACCATCATCACCACCACCATCATCACCACAAACACCACCAACATCATCACCACCACCATCATCATCACCACCACCAACATCATCATCATCACCACCACCACCAACATCATCACCACCACCATCATCATCAACACCATCACCACCATCACCAAAATGATGATCAACCATCACCACCGTCATCAACAGACACATCATCATCACCATCACCACCGCCAGAAGGATCATCACCACCAAATATCCCCCGTGTTGCCTTGAACAGACTGTTGGGGCATGTACTGTTAGCGAGCAGCACCTATGAAGGCTGGGACAACGCACGAGGGGGTGGGTGGCCATGACCACGCCCGGCCGCCTTTGTCTCCCCAGTGGCGATGTTTACACACCGCACCAGGTACTCATTTGAGGCCGAGTCGATTCAGATAATCGTCGAAGATGCTCGGGTGTAGTCGGCCGCGAGCCTCAAATAGCTACCTGGGTGCGTTGTGCTGTAAACATCGCCACTGGGGAGACAAAGGCGGCCCGGCGTGATGCTGGCCACTGGCGTAGTGCTTGAGGCATTTCTATTAATGTGGAGAGAGAGAGAGGAACTCGTGTCTTTGGGCGAGGTCCTTTGTGTAGGATGTTGGGGGCTTTGGTTGCGATGGAGGCTCCTGTTGTTGTTTTGCTTCGTTCCCGCAGCCTCACTCCTCCTTCGCGATCTTGTCTTCGACTCGCGCTTTAATTTTGTTTGGGGCAATCCCTCCGGCAAATGTCCCTCTTTGCAAAGCTTGCATCTGACGCAATCCTCGTCGTGGAACAATCTGTGGGCTGTGTTGTCTTAGACGACGACGAAGACAAAAGACCCCTCCTCCTGCTGCCCGGAAGTCAGCAGGCACGTGCACCTGCCTCTCTAAAAGATAGAGGATGTTAATTGTTTTGTTACCCTTCTATCGGGCAACAAAACTGACACCTGACACAAACATAACTCTGATAATGTGCATACATGATCAGAGTTATGTTTTTTGTTTGCATTATGACTGCAGGTATTGTGGTCTATGCAAACATGACTCATTGTAAAAAAAAAGGTGTCAGTTTTGTTGCCAGATAGAAGGTTAAAAAAACAATTATCATACTTTTTTACTGGCAAATGAGGTTCCAATGGTGTAAAAGATAGGCTGTGTTTCAGGGCAGGGTGCCTGCTCCCCAGTGGCAGGGCACGTACGGGCGACACGACAGCGCCCATCTTGGACACGTGCTCCAACACGGCCTTGTCGGGGATGCAGGGTGGCGCGTTCAAGACGACGATTTGCGCCGTCACCAAAGCAAGTCCTTCCAGACTAGATTCGAAGCTCGGTTTGCTGAGACAAGCCGGTGGACTGGGTTACGGACGGGAGCTCTTCCCGACAGATCTGGAGGCTGATCCACCAGTCGACGCCGTCGATGTTCTACGGCAGCCGCCTATTGGATGCGTGGCGTAGCTTGTTGTTGTTGTTGGCATTGACGCTTCCTCGAAGCAATACATTTTCTTTTTAAAGTCAGTCACTCTCACTCCTCATTCACTCTCCACCCACTCTCCACCCCTCTCCACCCACTCTCCCCTCACTCTCACCCTCAATCTCACTCACTCTCCCCTCACTCTCCACCCACTCTCCCCTCACTCTCCCCTCACTCTCCACTCACTCTCCCCTCAGTCTCCACCCACTCTCCCCTCACTCTCCACCCACTCTCCCCTCACTCTCCCCTCACTCTCCCCTCACTCTCCACTCACTCTCCCCTCACTCTCCCCTCACTCTCACCCACTCTCCCCTCACTCTCCCCTCACTCTCCCCTCACTCTCCCCTCACTCTCCCCTCACTCTCCCCTCACTCTCCCCTCACTCTCCACCCACTCTCCCCTCACTCTCCACTCACATCTCCCTCACTCTCCCCTCACTTTCCCTCACTCTCTCCTCACTCTCCCCTCACTCTCCCCTCACTCTCCCCTCACTCTCCCCTCACTCTCCCCTCACTCTCCCCTCACTCTCCCCCTCACTCTCCCCTCACTCTCCCCTCACTCTCCCCTCACTCTCCCCTCACTCTCCCCCCACTCTCCCCTCACTCTCCCCTCACTCTCCCCTCACTCTCCCCTCACTCTCCCCTCACTCTCCCCTCACTCTCCCCTCACTCTCCACTCACTCTCCACCCACTCTCCACTCACTCTCCACTCACTCTCCACTCACTCTCCCCTCACTCTCCACTCACTCTCCACTCACTCTCCACTCACTCTTCACTCACTCTCCACTCACTCTCCCCTCACTCTCCCCTCACTCTCCACTCACTCTCCACTCACTCTCCACTCACTCTCCCCTCACTCTCCACTCACTCTCCACTCACTCTCCACTCACTCTCCACTCACTCTCCACTCACTCTCCCTCACTCTCCCCTCACTCTCCACTCACTCTCCCCTCACTCTCCCCTCACTCTCCCCTCACTCTCCACCCACTCTCCCCTCACTCTCCACTCACTCTCCACCCACTCTCCACTCACTCTCCACTCACTCTCCACTCACTCTCCCCTCACTCTCCACTCACTCTCCACTCACTCTCCACGCACGCTTCACTCACTCTCCACTCACTCTCCCCTCACTCTCCCCTCACTCTCCACCCACTCTCCACTCACTCTTCACTCACTCTCCACTCACTCTCCACCCACTCTCCCCCTCACTCTCCACCCACTCTCCACTCACTCTCCACTCACTCCTCCACTCACTCTCCACCCCACTCTCCCCTCACTCTCCCCTCACTCTCCCCTCACTCTCCACCCACTCTCCCCTCACTCTCCCCCTCACTCTCCCCTCACTCTCCCCTCACTCTCCACCCACTCTCCCCTCACTCTCCACTCACTCTCCACTCACTCTCCACCCACTCTCCCCTCACTCTCCACCCACTCTCCACTCACTCTCCACTCACTCTCCACTCACTCTCCACCCACTCTCCCTCACTCTCCACCCACTCTCCACTCACTCTCCCTCACTCCCACTCACTCTCCACCCACTCTCCACTCACTCTCCCCTCACTCTCCCCTCACTCTCCACTCACTCTCCACTCACTCTCCACTCACTCTCCCCTCACTCTCACCCACTCTCCACCCACTCTCCCCCTCACTCTCCACTCACTCTCCCCTCACTCTCCCCTCACTCTCCACTCACTCTCCACCCACTCTCCCCTCACTCTCTCCCTCACTCTCCCCTCACTCTCCCCTCACTCTCCACCCACTCTCCCTTCACTCTCCCCTCACTCTCCCCTCACTCTCCTCCCCTCACTCTCCCCTCACTCTCACCCACTCTCCCCTCACTCTCCCCTCACTCTCTCCCTCACTCTCCACTCACTCTCCCCTCACTCTCACCCTCACTCTCACCCACTCTCCCCTCACTCTCCCCTCACTCTCCCTCACTCTCCCTACTCTCCCCTACTCGCCCTCACTCTCCTCACTCTCCCCCACTCTCCCCCTCACTCTCCACTCACTCTCCCCTCACTCTCCCCTCACTCTCCACCCACTCTCACCCACTCTCCCCCCACTCTCCCCCCACTCTCCCCTCACTCTCCCCTCACGCTCACTCACTCTCACTCACTCTCCCCTCACTCTCAACCCACTCTCCACCCACTCTCCCCCCACTCTCCCCTCACTCTCCCCTCACTCTCCCCTCACTCTCCCCTCACTCTCACCCACTCTCCACCCACTCTCCCCCCACTCTCCACCCACTCTCCCCTCACTCTCCCCTCACTCTCCCCTCACTCTCACCCACTCTCCCCTCACTCTCACTCACTTCTCACCCACTCTCCCCTCACTCTCACCCACTCTCACCCACTCTCCCCCTCACTCTCCCCCCACTCTCCCCTCACTCTCACTCACTCTCACCCACTCCTCCCCTCACTCTCCACCCACTCTCACCCACTCTCCCCTCACTCTCACTCACTCTCACCCACTCTCCCCTCACGCCATCCCTCACCCACTCTCCCCTCACTCTCACTCACTCTCACCCACTCTCCCCTCACTCTCACCCACTCTCCACCCACTCTCCCCTCACTCTCCCCTCACTCTCCCCTCACTCTCGACCCACTCTCCCCTCACTCTCCCCTCACTCTCCCTCACTCTCCCCTCACTCTCCCCTCACTCTCCCCTCACTCTCCCTTCACTCTCCCCTCACTCTCCCCTCACTCTCCCCTCACTCTCCACCCACTCTCCCCTCACTCTCCCCTCACTCTCCCCTCACTCTCCACTCACTCTCCACCCACTCTCCCCTCACTCTCCACTCACTCTCCACTCACTCTCCACCCACTCTCCCCTCACTCTCCACCCACTCTCCACTCACTCTCCACTCACTCTCCACTCACTCTCCACCCACTCTCCCCTCACTCTCCACCCACTCTCCACTCACTCTCCACTCACTCTCCACTCACTCTCCACCCACTCTCCCCTCACTCTCCACTCACTCTCCACTCATCTCCCCCTCACTCTCCACTCCTCTCCACTCACTCTCCACTCACTCTCCCCTCACTCTCACCCACTCTCCACCCACTCTCCCCTCACTCTCCACTCACTCTCCCCTCACTCTCCCCTCACATCTCCACTCACTCTCCACCCACTCTCCCCCTCACTCTCCCCTCACTCTCCCCTCACTCTCCCCTCACTTTCCCCCACTCTCCCTTTACTCTCCCCTCACTCTCCCCTCACTCTCCCCTCACTCTCCCCTCACTCTCACCCACCTCTCCCCTCACTCTCCCCTCACGCTCCCCTCACTCTCCACTCACTCTCCCCTCACTCTCCCCTCACTCTCACCCACATCTCCCCTCACTCTCCCCTCACTCTCCCCTCACTCTCCCTTTACTCTCCCCTCACTCTCCCCTCACTCTCCCCTCACTCTCACTCACTCTCCCCCACTCTCCCCTCACTCTCCACTCACTCTCCCCTCACTCTCACCCTCACTCTCCACCCACTCTCACCCACTCTCCCCCCCACTCTCCCCCCACTCTCCCCTCACTCTCCCCTCACTCTCACTCACTCTCACTCACTCTCCCCTCACTCTCACCCACTCTCCACCCACTCTCCCCTCACTCTCCCCTCACTCTCCCCTCACTCTCACTCACTCTCCCCTCACTCTCCCCTCACTCTCCCCTCACTCTCACTCACTCCACCCACTCTCCCCTCACTCTCACTCACTCTCACCCACTCTCCCCTCACTCTCACCCACTCTCCCCCCACTCTCCCTCACTCCTCCGCTCACTCTCACCCACTCTCCACCCACTCTCCCCCTCACTCTCCCCTCACTCTCGACCCACTCTCCCCTCACTCTCCCCTCACTCTCACTCACTCTCCCCTCACTCTCACCCTCACTCTCCCCTCACTCTCCCCTCACTCTCCCCTCACTCTCCCCTCACCCCTCACCACTCTCACCCACTCTCCACCCACTCTCCTCTCACTCTCCCCTCACTCTCCCCTCATTCTCCCCTCACTCTCCCCCTCACTCTCCCTTCACTCTCCCCTCACTCTCACTCACTCTCCTCTCACTCTCCCCTCACTCTCCCCTCACTCTCACTCACTCTCACCCACTCTCCCTCACTCTCACTCACTCTCACCCACTCTCCCCTCACTCTCACCCACTCTCCCCCCACTCTCCCCTCACTCTCTCCGCTCACTCTCACCCACTCTCCCCTCACTCTCACCCACTCTCCACCCACTCTCCCCTCACTCTCACCCACCTCTCCACCCACTCTCCCCTCACTCTCACCCACTCTCCACCCACTCTCCCCTCACTCTCACCCACTCTCCACCCACTCTCCACTCACTCTCCCCTCACTCTCGACCCACTCTCCCCTCACTCTCCCCTCACTCTCACTCACTCTCACCCTCACTCTCACTCACTCTCCCTCACTCTCCCCTCACTCTCCCCCTCACTCTCCCCTCACTCTCCCCTCACCCTCACCCACTCTCCACCCCTCGCCACTCTCCCCTCACTCTCCCTCACTCTCCCTCACTCTCCCCTCACTCTCCCCTCACTCTCACTCACTCTCCCCTCACTCTCCCCTCACTCTCCCCTCACTCTCCCCTCACTCTCCCCTCACTCTCACCCTCACATCTCACCCTCACTCTCCCCTCACTCTCCCCTCACTCTCCCCTCACTCTCCCCTCACTCTCTCCCTCACTCTCCCCTCACTCTCCCCTCACTCTCCCCTCACTCTCCCCTCACTCTCCCCTCACTCTCCCCTCACTCTCCCTCACTCTCACTCACTCCTCCCCTCACTCTCCCCTCACTCTCCCCTCACTCTCTCCTCACTCTCCCCTCACTCTCTCCTCACTTTCCCCTCACTCTCCCCTCACTCTCACTCACTCTCCACCCACTCTCCACCCACTCTCACCCTCACCCTCACTCTCCCCCCACTCTCCCCTCACTCTCCCCTCACTCTCCCCTCACTCTCCCCTCACTCTCCCTCACTCTCCACCCACTCTCCACCCACTCTCACCCTCACCCTCACTCTCCCCTCACTCTCACTCTCTCTCGCACCGACGTGGACGTTGTGACCGGTGTTGACGACGCTTGCATTGCACGTGGCGGTGTGGAGCACGTGACGCGTGTCGCCATTGTGACGTTGCTCGACTCGATGTCGGTGGCCTCGTGTCGGAAGCGGCTGCAGGGCTGTTGCTGCTGGCAGCAATAAAATTGGTTTTTAAAAGTCTAAAGTCTCTCTCCTCACTCTCCTCACTCTCTCCCCACTCTCTCTCCCCACTCTCTCTCCCCACTCTCTTTTTATTATTATTATTTTTTATTTACGATCAGTGGAAACAAGAAGATGCTCGGTGTAGTCGGCACTTTGATTCGTTCATCATTTCGTATTTTTTAAAATAACTTTGCTTTATGTGAACCCCCACCTCTCGCTCACTCTCTCGGTCACTCTCTCGCTCACTCTCTCGCTCACTCTCTCGGTCACTCTCTCGGTCACTCTCTCGGTCACTCTCTCGGTCACTCTCTCGGTCACTCTCTCGGTCACTCTCTCGGTCACTCTCTCGGTCACTCTCTCGGTCACTCTCTCGGTCACTCTCTTGGTCACTCTCTCGGTCACTCTCTCGGTCACTCTCTTGGTCACTCTCTCGGTCACTCTCTCGGTCACTCTCTCGGTCACTCTCTCGGTCACTCTCTCGGTCACTCTCTCGCTCACTCTATCGCTCACTCTCTCGGTCACTCTCTCGCTCACTCTCTCGCTCACTCTCTCGGTCACTCTCTCTCGGTCACTCTCTCGGTCACTCCCTCGGTCACTCTCTCGGTCACTCCCTCGGTCATTCTCTCGGTCACTCTTTCGCTCACTCTCTCGTTCTCTCCCTCGCTCACTCTCGTTCTGCACGCAGCCCTTCTCGCAGTCCAACGGCCTCCTCCTCACTCTCTCCCCACTCTCTCCCCACTCTCTCCTCACTCTCTCTCTCCCCACTCTCTCCCCACTCTCTCCCCACTCTCCACGCACTCTCCCTCCTCTCAAGATATCCTCTCCACCACCAATCGAATTATTCACATCTCTGCCTCTCCCCCTGCCTCCCTCATCTCCGGCTCCACTCCTCCCTCCTACTCCCTGCCCCCTCTCCGCGCTCTCATCCCTCTCCAATCACTCCCTCCGCTTCCTCACCACCACCACCATCACCTCTCTCCTTGTCCCCTCTCCCCCGCCTCCCCCTCTCCCCCGCTCTCTCTCCCTCTCTTCCCGTCTCATCCCATCTCTCTCCTACACCCCCCTCTCTCCTCCTCCTCCCCCTCTTCCTCCCTCCCTTCTCCCCCCTCTCCAATCTTTCACCCTCTCTCTCTCTCTCTCCCCTCCGTCTCTCCCCCCCCCCTCTCCTCTCGCCGCACTCGTGTCACGGTAACGTGGTAATGGACTACAATTCATTACAATTCACGCACCCCCCCCACAATCCTCCTCCCCTCCCTCCCCCCACTACCCCCCCCCAATCCTTCGTCCCTCCAGACACCGCCTCCCTCCCTCCCTCTCTCTCCATACCTCCCCGCCATCACCTTAACTACAGGTGATGTTCATGGATTTGAGTCGACTTATTGGATGTATTGGTGCATCACGCGCGCACACAGGGGTACACGTACAGTCAAGACAAAGACAAAGATCCCCCGTGTAGCCTTGACAGACTGTTGGGGCAAGTGCTGTTAGCGAGCAGCGCCTATGAAGGCCGGAACGGTACACGAGGGGGTGGGTGGACAGCGCCACGCCCGGCCGCCTTTGTCTCCCCTAGTGGCGATGTTTACTACACACCGCACCAGGTACTCACTTGAGGCTGAGTCGACCTAGGGGAAGCCCAGGAGCGGTGTTAGCCGTGAGCGGGAATGGAACTCTGGTAGCGCAGCGCGCTAACCGCTGCGCCACCGCTCTCCACTGGGTCCCACAAAGACAAAGATCCCCCGTGAAGCCTTTTACAGGCTTGGGGAAAGTGCCATGAGCGAGCATCGATGAAGAGCCGGAACGGCGCATTCGGCAGCAGTGTGGCCAACACCACGCCCGGCCGCCTTTGTATCTCCGCATAAACTACTGCGGGTGTGGCACAAGAGGTCAAGGCGCAGCCCTGCAACTGCTTGATCACTGGCGCTCTCTTTTCTACCCTTCCGATGCTGACAGCACGAATCTTGAGAGGGAGAAAAAAAACCGGAGGACCCGGAGAAAAATCCCCGCGACCACGAAGATAGAGACACGCAACCTAAAAACATACAGCAGCAGCAGCAGGCGTCGTCAGGGTCGAGATCGAACCCACGACCTCCTGCACACCAGGCGAGGGAGTTAACATCTCCTAGCCACCGTGATGAGAGAGAGAGAGAGACACGCAAACTCCAAATATACAGCAGCAGGCGTCAGGGTCGGGATCGAACCCACAACCTCCTGTAGACCAGGCGAGGTGGTTAACATCTCGTAGCCACCGTGGCGGAGGAGGTGCGATGGTGATGATGGTGATGATGGTGACGATGGTGATGATGGTGACGATGGTGATGATGGTGATGATGGTGACGATGGTGATGATGGTGACGATGGTGACGATGGTGATGATGGTGATGATGTTTGGCTCTCGAATGAAGAGGCCGTTCGCATCCACGTTCCATCCCCGGACTGAGGGGAGAGGGGGGGGGCTGCCCCCCCCCCTCTTCCTTACCCCCCCACCCCCCTCTCCCTTTAACGCCCCACAAACGCATCCTCTCTCTCCCTCCGTGTGAGTCTTCTACGGCCAGGGCCGATCCCCTGCTCAATGAAGGACTCCCCAAGTGTCCATCATCATCATCATCAGCCAGGGTCTATCCAGTGCTCAATGAAGAAATCCCCGAGTCTCCATCATCATCATCATCAGCCAGGGTCTATCCCCTGCTCGATAAAGGCCTCCCCAGTCTCCATCATCATCATCATCATCAGCCAGGGCCGATCCACTGCTCAATGAAGGCCTACCCGAGTCTCCATCATCATCATCATCAGCCAGGGTCTATCCCCTGCTCAATGAAGGCCTCCACAAGTCTCCATCATCATCATCATCAGCCAGGGCCGATCCACTGCTCGATGAAGGCCTCCCCAGTCTCCATCATCATCATCATCATCAGCCAGGGTCTATCCACTGCTCGATGAAGGCCTCCCCAGTCTCCATCATCATCATCATCATCAGCCAGGG
The DNA here is from genome assembly GCF_015708825.2 of Lethenteron reissneri. NCBI lineage: Eukaryota > Metazoa > Chordata > Hyperoartia > Petromyzontiformes > Petromyzontidae > Lethenteron > Lethenteron reissneri. The sequence continues at coordinate 5,246,373 of NC_083839.1, forward strand.
TCTATCCCCTGCTCAATGAAGGCCTCCACAAGTCTTCATCATCATCATCAGCCAGGGTCTATCCACTGCTCGATGAAGGCCTCCCCAGTCTCCATCATCATCATCATCAGCCAGGGTCTATCCCCTGCTCAATGAAGGCCTCCACAAGTCTTCATCATCATCATCAGCCAGGGTCTATCCACTGCTCGATGAAGGCCTCCCCAGTCTCCATCATCATCATCATCAGCCAGGGTCTATCCCCTGCTCAATGAAGGCCTCCACAAGTCTTCATCATCATCAGCCAGGGTCTATCCACTGCTCGATGAAGGCCTCCCCAGTCTCCATCATCATCATCATCATCATCAGCCAGGGTCTATCCACTGCTCGATGAAGGCCTCCCCAGTCTCCATCATCATCATCATCATCAGCCAGGGTCTATCCACTGCTCGATGAAGGCCTCCCCAGTCTCCATCATCATCATCATCATCATCAGCCAGGGTCTATCCACTGCTCAATGAAGGGTTCCGATCTCAAACGAGTCTCTGGAGAGGCTCTGGCGACTGTGAGTTGGACTTCACCACCAGCCTTCGTGTGCAGACCACGTGGGCTGTCCGGGCTGAAGCGCTGTTTGCGAGCGCCTATTAAGAACCCTCGCGCCCTGCCGCCTTTGTCTCCCTGCATGTCTCCACTCGTCGTGTCGTGAGCCCGCGGCCCGGCATCGAGACCCCGAGACGCCGCCCGGCATCGAAGTGCGGTGGCGCTAACCGCTGTCCCACCGCTCCCGCACGGCGGATTCGTGCGCTGCCCTCCGCCTCGTGGCGAGAGCGGTGGCGCAGCGGTTAGCGCCGCCACCGCCGCTGCTGCGAGACCACGGCGAGCCCAGTTCGATTCCCGCTCACGGCCAACAACAGCCGGTGGCGATTATCTGAATCGGTCGCCGGCCTCCCCTAGGTTGACTCAACCTAAAACATGAGTAGCTGGTGCGGTGTGTAGTAAACATCGCCACTGGGGAGACAAAGGCGGCCGGGCGTGGTGCTGGCCACCCACCCCCCTCGTGTGCCACAGTGCCGGTAGCCTTCATAGGTGCTGCTCGCTAGCAGCACTTGCCCGATCGGTCTGTTGAAGCTACACTGGGGGGATCTCGATCTTTGTCTTTGTATTGTGTTGGGGAGCGGTGGCGCGGCGGTTAGCGACCTGCGCTACGACCCCGGCGATCCGACTTCGATTCCTGCCCACGGCTCTCCTCTAGGTCGACTCAGCCTTCAACTGTGGGAGTCAAAAAGTGTCACGGCGCGCCTGGTGCTGAGAGGGGGGGGGGGGGGGTGGGGGATTTTTCGTCTTTTTGTTTCTTCCGGAGAGCGGTGGCGCAGCGGTTAGCGCCCCGCGCTGCGAGTTCCAATCCTGCTCACCAACAACCAACGACATCGAACGCTGCGTGTCGTCATCTGAAAACACCCCCCTAGGTTGACTCAGCCTCGAAACGACTACGTGTGTGGTGTAGGTATATACATTAAACATTAGTATTGCTGGTGGGGGGGGCGGGCGGGGGGGGTAGAGGGGGGGATACAAACACGGCGCTCGCTGACAGCGCTTCGTGTCACGTGACTTGTACCCCCCCCCCTCCCCCACGGGTCAGTCCGCCCCCCCCCACCCCCCCACCCCACCACCCCCCCCCCCCCTGCGCGCGCGCTCATTACGCTGGTAATGAAAGGGTAATGGAGTGGAGCGGGCGCGCGCCTCTCGTTAAAGATAATGCCGCGCGCGCGCGCCCGGGATGCGAGAGTCACGTGCGCGTGGGGAGGGGGGTAGTGGGGAGGAGGTAGTGGGGGGAGGGGGTGAGAGGGAGGAGGAGTGGGTGGGGGGGCGGGGGGCAGCGGGAGAGGGGAGATTGGAGGGAAAGAGTGGATGAGAGGAGAGAGAGGGTGAGGAGTGAGAGAGAGGGTGAGGAGAGGGAGGGTGAGGATGAAGAGGGTGAGGACAGAGGGTGAGGAGAGAGAGAGGGTGAGGAGAGGAAGGGTGAGGACAGAGGGTGAGGAGAGAGAGAGAGAGGGTGAGGATAAAGAGGGTGAGGAGAGAGAGAGGGTGAAGATAAGAGGGTGAGGAGAGGGTGAGGAGAGAGAGAGGGTGAGGAGAGGAAGGGTGAGGACAGAGGGCGAGGAGTGAGAGGGTGAGGAGAGAGAGAGTGTGTAGAGGGTGAGGAGAGAGAGAGGATGAGGAGAGAGAGGGTGAGGAGAGAGAGAGTGTGTAGAGGGTGAGGAGAGAGAGAGGGTGAGGAGAGAGAGGGGGAGGAGAGAGAGAGTGTGTAGAGGGTGAGGAGAGAGAGAGGGTGAGGATGAAGAGGGTGAGGAGAGAGAGGGTGAGGAGAGAGAGAGAGAGGGTGAGGAGAGTGTGAGGAGAGAGAGGGTGAAGAGAGAGAGAGAGGGTGAGTAGAGGGTGAGGAGAGGGAGGGTGAGGATGAAGAGGGTGAGGAGAGAGAGAGAGGGTGAGGACAGAGGGTGAGGAGAGGGAGGGTGAGGAGAGAGAGGGTGAGTAGAGGGTGAGGAGAGAGAGGGTAAGGAGTGAGAGAGAGGGTGAGGATGAAGAGGGTGAGGAGAGAGAGAGAGGGTGAGGACAGAGGGTGAGGAGTGAGAGGGTGAGGAGAGAGAGGTGAGGCTTTAAGCAGAGCGGAAAGATGGAGGGGAGAGAATCCACAGGAACAGCTGTCAGCGCAGAGAAGCGTGGTGTTTGTTGATGATGTTGGTGGTGGTGGTGGTGATGATGGTGGTGGTGATGTTGGTGGTGGTGGTGGTGATGATGATGTTGGTGATGATGTTGGTGGTGGTGATGATGTTGATGATGTTGGTGGTGGTGGTGATGATGATGGTGGTGATGATGATGTTGGTGTTGGTGATGATGATGGTGGTGGTGGTGGTGATGATGATGTTGGTGGTGGTGATGATGTTGGTGGTGATGATGTTGGTGGTGGTGATGGTGGTGGTGGTGATGATGATGCTGGTGTTGGTGATGATGATGGTGGTGGTGATGATGATCATCGCTTCAGCGTCGTGTTAGACCGGGCGGGACACAGCCTAGCGACTGCGTAACTTACATCATCACCACCACCATCATCATCACCACAACCACCACCAACATCATCATCACCACCACCAACATCATTACCATAACCACCATTATCACCATCACCAACAACATCATCATCATGACCACCATCATTATCATCATCACCACCACAAACATCATCATCACCACCATCATCACCATCACCACCACCATCATCATCATCATCACCACAACCACCACCAACATCATCATCACCACCAACATCATCACCACAACCACCATCATCACCATCACCAACAACATCATGATCACTGCCACCACCATCATCATCACCAAAACCACCACCAACATCACCACCACCATCATCACCACCACAATCATCACCACAACCACCACTAACATCATCATCACCACCACCAACATCATCACCACAACCACCATTATCACCATCACCAACAACATCATCATCATGACCACCATCATTATCATCATCACCACAACCACCACCAACATCATCATCACCACCACCACCACCATCATCACCATCACCACCACCATCATCATCACCACAACCACCACCAACATCATCATCACCACCATCATCATCATAACCACCACCACCATCATCACCATCACCAACAACATCATCATCACCGCCACCATCATCATCATCACCACCACCACCATCATCACCACCACCATCATCACCACAAACACCACCAACATCATCATCACCACCATCATCATCATCACCACAAACACCACCAACATCACCACCACCACCACCATCATCACCACCACCACCACCATCATCATCACCACCACTAACATCATCACCACCACCACCACCACCAACATCATCACCACCACCACCACCAACATCATCACCACAACCACCACCAACATCATCATCACCACCAACATCATCATCACCACCACCACCACCATCATCACCGCCACCATCATCATCACCACCACCAACATCATCATCACCGCCACCATCATCACCACAACCACCACCACCAACATCACCACCACCACCATCATCACCACCACCATCATCACCACAAACACCACAACATCATCATCACCACCATCATCATCATCACCACCACCACCAACATCACCACCACCACCATCATCACCACCACCATCATCACCACAAACACCACCAACATCATCATCACCACCATCATCATCATCACCACCACCAACATCATCATCACCACCACCACCACCATCATCATCACCACCACCAACATCATCATCACCACAACCACCACCAACATCATCATCACCACCACCACCACCATCATCACCGCCACCATCATCATCACCACCACCACCACCACAACCCCCCTGCTAGCCACGCATGTTGACGTGTCCAGTTCGAGTCCAACTCGCCAGTTCACTGCGATAAGTGGAGTCTTCGTCCGCTCTCTAACGCACGTGACCATCACTCCCCACGTGACCCCCACTCCCCACGTGATCCTCGCTCTCCACGTGGCCCTCACTCAGCACGTGACCCTCACTCCCCACGTGACCCCCACTCCCCACGTGACCCTCACTCCGCACGTGACCCTCGCTCCCCACGTGACCCTCACTCCACACGATGGCGAGATGATGATTCCCTCTCCCGGTGTGCAGGAGGCCATGGGGCGCTGTCAGCTGACTCACTCACCACCCATCTGTGACCCGTGCGACCTCACGAGGCAGCCACTTTCCGCGCGTGTCGTTTTCCGTCTTTTATTTTCCACAAATAGGCTCCGCTTTCTTTCGCGCCTTCAGAGTTCACACACAACAGTCGCGTTCATCTTAACACGCACACACGCACACACATATATATAGATTCATAGACTTTGTCGATACAGAGGCTAAGCGTGAGATCTGTGAGTGGAGTCGCGGCTCCCTCGCAAGCTCCTCCGGTCGAGACCGAGTCCGAGGATCGTTCCGCCCTCGCTAACGCCGGCGGTGCCGCTGCATTGGCCGTACGACGTTTCAGGCAATCACCCTCCCACGTGGAAGAACGCACTCCCGGAGGACGGGATGAGTTGAAAGCAGAGAGGCTTCGTTTAACCTTTCAAAGTTCCGGTAAGCAACACTGCAACGGATGCTCTCCCACGCTGCACAACACGCACGCGCGTGCTATGAAGAAGGCCCATTGCCTGAAACGTCACCCGTGTGTGTGTGTGTTCTTTTAAGGCAGTGCTGCTGACGAGTGCGTTGGGCGCTGTCGTTGACCGCGCCTGTTCACAGCTGCCAGCGTCTGCGACAAAGAGCTTCATAGGTCATCGGATTTGTGCCGGGTTTCGACAAAGGCCCCCCCTCCCCCCCCTCCCCCCTGCCCCCTCCCCCCGGTTGTGACAGCCGCAGAAGAGGCCAAGCGGGGCCAGCTGTCGGCTCGCGTGGCTGTGGTTGTTGTTGTTGTGGTTGTTGTGGTGGTGTTGGTTGTGGTGGTTGTTGTGGTGGTTGTTGTGGTGGTTGTGGTGGTTGTTGTGGTGGTGGTTGTGGTGGTTGTTGTGGTGGTTGTTGTGGTTGTTGTGGTGGTTGTGGTGGTGGTTGTTGTAGTGGTTATGGTGGTTGTTGTGTTGGTTGTGGTGGTTGTGGTGGTGGTTATGGTGGTTGTTGTAGTGGTTGTGGTTGTTGTGTTGGTTGTGGTGGTTATGGTGGTTGTTGTAGTGGTTATAGTGGTTGTTGTGGTTGTGGTGGTTGTTGTATTGGTTGTGGTGGTTATGGTGGTTGTTGTAGTGGTTGTGGTGGTTGTTGTGGTGGTTGTGGTGGTTGTGGTGGTTGTTGTGGTGGTTGTTGTGGTGGTTGTGGTGGTTGTTGTAGTGGTGGTTGTGGTGGTTGTTGTGTTGGTTGTGGTGGTTGTGGTGGTTGTTGTGGTGGTGGTTGTGGTGGTTCTTGTGGTGGTTGTGGTGGTTGTTGTAGTGGTGGTTGTGGTGGTTGTTGTGTTGGTTGTGGTGGTTGTGGTGGTTATTGTGGTGGTGGTTGTTGTGTTGGTTGTGGTGGTTGTTGTATTGGTTATGGTGGTTATGGTGGTTGTTGTAGTGGTTATGGTGGTTGTTGTGTTGGTTGTGGTGGTTGTGGTTGTGGTGGTTGTGGTGGTTGTTGTGGTGGTTGTGGTGGTGGTTATGGTGGTTGTTGTAGTGGTGGTTGTGGTGGTTGTTGTGTTGGTTGTGTTGGTTGTGGTGGTTGTTGTATTGGTTGTGGTGGTTATGGTGGTTGTTGTAGTGGTTATGGTGGTTGTTGTGTTGGTTGCGGTGGTTGTGGTAGTTGTTGTGGTGGTGGTTGTGGTGGTTGTTGTGGTGGTTGTGGTGGTGGTTATGGTGGTTATTGTAGTGGTTGTGGTGGTTGTTGTGTTGGTTGTGGTGGTTGTGGTGGTTGTTGTGGTGGTTGTGGTGGTTGTTGTGTTGGTTGTGGTGGTTGTGGTGGTGGTTGTGGTGGTTGTTGTGGTGGTTGTTGTGGTTGTTGTGGTGGTTGTATGTCCAACTGCCAGTAGCAGGGCAGGCATTCGCATCATGACGTCACAGTTGTTCGCCATCAGAAGCTGTCTTCATCGTGGAGGAATCCGATGAGCTATGAAGCTCTTTGCACAGATCTCCCCACGTGACCTCTCAATCCACGTGCAGCTCTCTGGGTGCAGTCCTTTACACGACAGGTTGTTTTAGCATCACCGTTACGATCGTTACCATCATCGTTACCATCACCGTTACCATCATCGCCATCACCATCATAATAATTTCTACGTAATCCCATCGCATCGTTCCAGGGCCCTGGTGTCTTACACAATGAGGTGACGAATCTACATCCAGTGATGATGATGATGATGAGTGCGATTACTCGGGTAGGGCCGTCATCCAGCAGTGGATTGACCATGCCACATTGACGACGACGACGACGATGATGCTGCTTGCTGAAGAGCGGCTCTTGCAGGACGTGTTGACTAAGCTGTGAAGCGAACTTCACATCTCATCGGACTTCTCCAGGACAATTGCTGACTCTGATTATAGCCGGAAGGTGGCATGGATGACAATGGTTGGAGTGATGACAATGGTTGCAGTGATGACAATGGTTGCAGTGATGACAATGGTTGCAGTGATGACAATGGTTGGAGTGATGACAATGGTTGCAGTGATGACAATGGTTGGAGTGAGGACAATGGTTGGAGTGAGGACAATGGTTGCAGTGATGACAAAGGTTGTAGTGATGACAATGGTTGGTGTGATGACAATGGGTGCAGTGATGACAATGGTTGCAGTGATGACAATGGTTGCAGTGATGACAATGGTTGCAGTGATGACAATGGTAGGAATAATGACAATGGTTGGAGTGATGACAATGGTTGCAGTGATGACAATGGTTGGAGTGAGGACAATGGTTGGAGTGATGACAATGGTTGGAGTGAGGACAATGGTTGGAGTGAGGACAATGGTTGGAGTGATGACAATGGTTGCAGTGATGACAATGGTTGCAGTGATGACAATGGTTGCAGTGATGACAATGGTTGGAGTGAGGACAATGGTTGGAGTGAGGACAATGGTTGGAGTGAGGACAATGGTTGTAGTGATGACAATGGTTGGAGTGATGACAATGGTTGGAGTGAGGACAATGATTGCAGTGATGACAAAGGTTGTAGTGATGACAATGGTTGTAGTGATGACAATGGTTGGAGTGATGACAATGGTTGTAGTGATGACAATGGTTGCAGTGATGACAATGGTTGCAGTGATGACAATGGTTGCAGTGATGACAATGGTTGCAGTGATGACAATGGTTGCAGTGATGACAATGGTTGCAGTGATGACAATGGTTGCAGTGATGACAATGGTTGCAGTGACGACAATGGTTGCAGTGATGACAATGGTTGCAGTGATGACAATGGTTGCAGTGATGACAATGGTTGCAGTGATGACAATGGTTGCAGTGATGACAATGGTTGCAGTGATGACAATGGTTGTAGTGATGACAATGGTTGCAGTGATGACAATGGTTGCAGTGATGACAATGGTTGTAGTGATGACAATGGTTGTAGTGATGACAATGGTTGTAGTGATGACAATGGTTGTAGTGATGACAATGGTTGTAGTGACGACAATGGTTGCAGTGACGACAATGGTTGTAGTGATGACAATGGTTGCAGTGATGACAATGGTTGTAGTGACGACAATGGTTGCAGTGACGACAATGGTTGCAGTGACGACAATGGTTGTAGTGACGACAATGGTTGCAGTGATGACAATGGTTGTAGTGATGACAATGGTTGTAGTGATGACAATGGTTGCAGTGATGACAATGGTTGCAGTGACGACAATGGTTGCAGTGACGACAATGGTTGTAGTGACGACAATGGTTGCAGTGACGACAATGGTTGTAGTGATGACAATGGTTGTAGTGATGACAATGGTTGCAGTGATGACAATGGTTGCAGTGATGACAATGGTTGTAGTGACGACAATGGTTGCAGTGATGACAATGGTTGCAGTGATGACAATGGTTGCAGTGACGACAATGGTTGCAGTGACGACAATGGTTGTAGTGACGACAATGGTTGCAGTGACGACAATGGTTGTAGTGATGACAATGGTTGTAGTGATGACAATGGTTGCAGTGATGACAATGGTTGCAGTGATGACAATGGTTGTAGTGATGACAATGGTTGCAGTGATGACAATGGTTGTAGTGATGACAATGGTTGCAGTGACGACAATGGTTGCAGTGATGACAATGGTTGTAGTGATGACAATGGTTGCAGTGATGACAATGGTTGCAGTGACGACAATGGTTGCAGTGACGACAATGGTTGCAGTGACGACAATGGTTGCAGTGACGACAATGGTTGTAGTGATGACAATGGTTGTAGTGATGACAATGGTTGCAGTGATGACAATGGTTGCAGTGACGACAATGGTTGCAGTGACGACAATGGTTGTAGTGACGACAATGGTTGCAGTGACGACAATGGTTGCAGTGACCACAATGGTTGTAGTGATGACAATGGTTGCAGTGACGACAATGGTTGCAGTGACGACAATGGTTGCAGTGATGACAATGGTTGCAGTGACGACAATGGTTGTAGTGACGACAATGGTTGTAGTGATGACAATGGTTGCAGTGATGACAATGGTTGCAGTGACGACAATGGTTGTAGTGATGACAATGGTTGTAGTGATGACAATGGTTGCAGTGACGACAATGGTTGTAGTGACGACAATGGTTGTAGTGATGACAATGGTTGCAGTGACGACAATGGTTGTAGTGATGACAATGGTTGTAGTGATGACAATGGTTGCAGTGACGACAATGGTTGTAGTGACGACAATGGTTGTAGTGATGACAATGGTTGTAGTGATGACAATGGTTGCAGTGACGACAATGGTTGTAGTGACGACAATGGTTGTAGTGATGACAATGGTTGCAGTGACGACAATGGTTGTAGTGATGACAATGGTTGCAGTGACGACAATGGTTGCAGTGATGACAATGGTTGCAGTGACGACAATGGTTGCAGTGACGACAATGGTTGTAGTGATGACAATGGTTGCAGTGACGACAATGGTTGCAGTGATGACAATGGTTGCAGTGACGACAATGGTTGTAGTGATGACAATGGTTGCAGTGACGACAATGGTTGTAGTGACGACAATGGTTGCAGTGATGACAATGGTTGCAGTGACGACAATGGTTGTAGTGACGACAATGGTTGCAGTGACGACAATGGTTGCAGTGACGACAATGGTTGTAGTGATGACAATGGTTGCAGTGATGACAATGGTTGTAGTGACGACAATGGTTGTAGTGATGACAATGGTTGCAGTGATGACAATGGTTGCAGTGACGACAATGGTTGCAGTGACGACAATGGTTGCAGTGATGACAATGGTTGCAGTGATGACAATGGTTGTAGTGACGACAATGGTTGCAGTGATGACAATGGTTGCAGTGACGACAATGGTTGTAGTGATGACAATGGTTGCAGTGATGACAATGGTTGCAGTGACGACAATGGTTGCAGTGACGACAATGGTTGTAGTGATGACAATGGTTGCAGTGATGACAATGGTTGCAGTGACGACAATGGTTGTAGTGACGACAATGGTTGCAGTGACGACAATGGTTGCAGTGATGACAATGGTTGCAGTGACGACAATGGTTGTAGTGATGACAATGGTTGCAGTGATGACAATGGTTGTAGTGACGACAATGGTTGCAGTGACGACAATGGTTGCAGTGACGACAATGGTTGCAGTGACGACAATGGTTGCAGTGACGACAATGGTTGTAGTGATGACAATGGTTGCAGTGACGACAATGGTTGCAGTGATGACAATGGTTGTAGTGATGACAATGGTTGCAGTGATGACAATGGTTGCAGTGACGACAATGGTTGTAGTGATGACAATGGTTGCAGTGACGACAATGGTTGCAGTGACGACAATGGTTGCAGTGACGACAATGGTTGTAGTGATGACAATGGTTGCAGTGACGACAATGGTTGCAGTGATGACAATGGTTGTAGTGATGACAATGGTTGCAGTGACGACAATGGTTGCAGTGACGACAATGGTTGTAGTGATGACAATGGTTGCAGTGACGACAATGGTTGCAGTGACGACAATGGTTGCAGTGATGACAATGGTTGTAGTGATGACAATGGTTGCAGTGACGACAATGGTTGCAGTGATGACAATGGTTGGAGTGATGACAATGGTTGTAGTGATGACAATGGTTGCAGTGATGACAATGGTTGCAGTGATGACAATGGTTGGAGTGATGACAATGGTTGTAGTGATGACAATGGTTGCAGTGATGACAATGGTTGCAGTGATGACAATGGTTGCAGTGATGACAATGGTTGTAGTGATGACAATGGTTGGAGTGAGGACAATGGTTGCAGTGATGACAAAGGTTGTAGTGATGACAATGGTTGGAGTGAGGACAATGGTTGTAGTGATGACAATGGTTGGAGTGATGACAATGGTTGCAGTGACGACAATGGTTGCAGTGATGACAATGGTTGGAGTGATGACAATGGTTGGAGTGATGACAATGGTTGCAGTGACGACAATGGTTGTAGTGATGACAATGGTTGGAATAATGACAATGGTTGCAGTGATGACAATGGTTGGAATAATGACAATGGTTGCAGTGATGACAATGGTTGGAATAATGACAATGGTTGCAGTGACGACAATGGTTGTAGTGATGACAATGGTTGGAATAATGACAATGGTTGCAGTGATGACAATGGTTGCAGTGATGACAATGGTTGTAGTGATGACAATGGTTGGAATAATGACAATGGTTGCAGTGATGACAATGGTTGCAGTGATGACAATGGTTGCAGTGATGACAATAGTTGGAATAATGACAATGGTTGTAGTGATGACAATGGTTGCAGTGATGACAAAGGTTGTAGTGATGACAATGGTTGCAGTGACGACAATGGTTGGAATAATGACAATGGTTGCAGTGATGACAATGGTTGCAGTGATGACAAAGGTTGTCGTGATGACAATGGTTGGAATAATGACAATGGTTGCAGTGATGACAATGGTTGCAGTGATGACAATGGTTGCAGTGACGACAATGGTTGCAGTGATGACAATGGTTAGAATAATGACAATGGTTGCAGTGATGACAATGGTTGCAGTGATGACAATGGTTGCAGTGATGACAATGGTTGGAATAATGACAATGGTTGCAGTGATAACAATGGTTGCAGTGATGACAATGGTTGGTGTGGTGACAATGGTTGGAGTGATGACAATGGTTGCAGTGATGACAATGGTTGCAGTGATGACAATGGTTGGAGTGATGACAATGGTTGCAGTGATGACAATGGTTGGAGTGATAACAATGGTTGGAGTGATGACAATGGTTGCAGTGATGACAATGGTTGCAGTGATAACAATGGGTGCAGTGATGACAATGGTTACAGTGATGACATTGGTAGGAATGATGACAATGGTTGCAGTGATGACAATGGTTGGAGTGAGGACAATGGTTGGAGTGAGGACAATGGTTGCAGTGATGACAAAGGTTGTAGTGATGACAATGGTTGCAGTGACGACAATGGTTGTAGTGATGACAATGGTTGCAGTGACGACAATGGTTGCAGTGATGACAATGGTTGTAGTGATGACAATGGTTGCAGTGACGACAATGGTTGCAGTGACGACAATGGTTGTAGTGATGACAATGGTTGCAGTGACGACAATGGTTGCAGTGACGACAATGGTTGCAGTGATGACAATGGTTGTAGTGATGACAATGGTTGCAGTGACGACAATGGTTGCAGTGATGACAATGGTTGGAGTGATGACAATGGTTGTAGTGATGACAATGGTTGCAGTGATGACAATGGTTGCAGTGATGACAATGGTTGGAGTGATGACAATGGTTGTAGTGATGACAATGGTTGCAGTGATGACAATGGTTGCAGTGATGACAATGGTTGCAGTGATGACAATGGTTGTAGTGATGACAATGGTTGGAGTGAGGACAATGGTTGCAGTGATGACAAAGGTTGTAGTGATGACAATGGTTGGAGTGAGGACAATGGTTGTAGTGATGACAATGGTTGGAGTGATGACAATGGTTGCAGTGACGACAATGGTTGCAGTGATGACAATGGTTGGAGTGATGACAATGGTTGGAGTGATGACAATGGTTGCAGTGACGACAATGGTTGTAGTGATGACAATGGTTGGAATAATGACAATGGTTGCAGTGATGACAATGGTTGGAATAATGACAATGGTTGCAGTGATGACAATGGTTGGAATAATGACAATGGTTGCAGTGACGACAATGGTTGTAGTGATGACAATGGTTGGAATAATGACAATGGTTGCAGTGATGACAATGGTTGCAGTGATGACAATGGTTGTAGTGATGACAATGGTTGGAATAATGACAATGGTTGCAGTGATGACAATGGTTGCAGTGATGACAATGGTTGCAGTGATGACAATAGTTGGAATAATGACAATGGTTGTAGTGATGACAATGGTTGCAGTGATGACAAAGGTTGTAGTGATGACAATGGTTGCAGTGACGACAATGGTTGGAATAATGACAATGGTTGCAGTGATGACAATGGTTGCAGTGATGACAAAGGTTGTCGTGATGACAATGGTTGGAATAATGACAATGGTTGCAGTGATGACAATGGTTGCAGTGATGACAATGGTTGCAGTGACGACAATGGTTGCAGTGATGACAATGGTTAGAATAATGACAATGGTTGCAGTGATGACAATGGTTGCAGTGATGACAATGGTTGCAGTGATGACAATGGTTGGAATAATGACAATGGTTGCAGTGATAACAATGGTTGCAGTGATGACAATGGTTGGTGTGGTGACAATGGTTGGAGTGATGACAATGGTTGCAGTGATGACAATGGTTGCAGTGATGACAATGGTTGGAGTGATGACAATGGTTGCAGTGATGACAATGGTTGGAGTGATAACAATGGTTGGAGTGATGACAATGGTTGCAGTGATGACAATGGTTGCAGTGATAACAATGGGTGCAGTGATGACAATGGTTACAGTGATGACATTGGTAGGAATGATGACAATGGTTGCAGTGATGACAATGGTTGCAGTGATGACAATGGTTGCAGTGATGACAATGGTTGCAGTGATGACAATGGTTGCAGTGATGACAATGGTTGGAGTGATGACAATGGTTGCAGTGATGACAATGGTTGGAGTGATAACAATGGTTGGAGTGATGACAATGGTTGCAGTGATGACAATGGTTGCAGTGATAACAATGGGTGCAGTGATGACAATGGTTGCAGTGATGACAATGGTTGCAGTGACGACAATGGTTGCAGTGATGACAATGGTTAGAATAATGACAATGGTTGCAGTGATGACAATGGTTGCAGTGATGACAATGGTTGCAGTGATGACAATGGTTGGAATAATGACAATGGTTGCAGTGATAACAATGGTTGCAGTGATGACAATGGTTGGTGTGGTGACAATGGTTGGAGTGATGACAATGGTTGCAGTGATGACAATGGTTGCAGTGATGACAATGGTTGGAGTGATGACAATGGTTGCAGTGATGACAATGGTTGGAGTGATAACAATGGTTGGAGTGATGACAATGGTTGCAGTGATGACAATGGTTGCAGTGATAACAATGGGTGCAGTGATGACAATGGTTACAGTGATGACATTGGTAGGAATGATGACAATGGTTGCAGTGATGACAATGGTTGCAGTGATGACAATGGTTGCAGTGATGACAATGGTTGCAGTGATGACAATGGTTGCAGTGATGACAATGGTTGCAGTGATGACAATGGTTGGAGTGATGACAATGGTTGCAGTGATGACAATGGTTGGAGTGATAACAATGGTTGGAGTGATGACAATGGTTGCAGTGATGACAATGGTTGCAGTGATAACAATGGGTGCAGTGATGACAATGGTTGCAGTGATGACAATGGTTGCAGTGACGACAATGGTTGCAGTGATGACAATGGTTAGAATAATGACAATGGTTGCAGTGATGACAATGGTTGCAGTGATGACAATGGTTGCAGTGATGACAATGGTTGGAATAATGACAATGGTTGCAGTGATAACAATGGTTGCAGTGATGACAATGGTTGGTGTGGTGACAATGGTTGGAGTGATGACAATGGTTGCAGTGATGACAATGGTTGCAGTGATGACAATGGTTGGAGTGATGACAATGGTTGCAGTGATGACAATGGTTGGAGTGATAACAATGGTTGGAGTGATGACAATGGTTGCAGTGATGACAATGGTTGCAGTGATAACAATGGGTGCAGTGATGACAATGGTTACAGTGATGACATTGGTAGGAATGATGACAATGGTTGCAGTGATGACAATGGTTGCAGTGATGACAATGGTTGCAGTGATGACAATGGTTTGCAGTGATGACAATGGTTGCAGTGATGACAATGGTTGTAGTGATGACAATGGTTGGAGTGATGACAATGGTTGCAGTGATGACAATGGTTGCAGTGATGACAATGGTTGCAGTGATGACAATGGTTGCAGTGATGACAATGGTTGTAGTGATGACAATGGTTGTAGTGATGACAATGATTGGAGTGATGACAATGGTTGCAGTGATGACAATGGTTGCAGTGATGACAATGGTTGCAGTGATGACAATGGTTGGTGTGGACTTCTGAAGGACAAGGATCACTGCGGTCTCGCTTGCCTCGTACCCAGCACCTCGTGGGTTCGATCCCAGACCGTAGCGTTGCCTGTTGCTGTATATTTGGAGTCGGTGTCTTCTCTCTCTGTCTCTCTCCCCGTGGTGTTCCCAGCGTGGACTGCTACTCCGGGTTACTCCTTCTGGGTTTCCGTACCCTCCTCCACATTGAGATCCACCACACGGTCACATCAATGGGCTGCTGCTGATGCTGATGATGATATCAGCCACTGCGATGATGATGATATTATCGTCACGTGTGCGGCCAGCTCGCTCCTTCCGAAACAAGAGCGTTGACAATTGCAGTGGGCTTTCTTTTTTTAACCCGATAAGATAACAAAATAAAACAAGTTTCTAGTTAGTTAGTTAGCGAGTAGCGCGTCTCGGCAGCTCGTCGTTGTGGGAGGTTTGCGCTGTTCGAAACTTCCAGCGCCCGCCCTGGTTAATACTCGCTGCGGTGTGCGC
>NC_083839.1:5266592-5363145 GCF_015708825.2 Lethenteron reissneri
CCCCATCATCATCACAACACCCCCCATCATCATCACAACACCCCCCCATATCATCACAACACCCTCCCCATCATCATCACAACACCCCCCCATCATCACACAACTCCCCATCATCATCACAACACCCTCCCCATCATCATCACAACACCCCATCATCATCACAACACCCCCATCAGCATCACAACACCCCCCCCCCATCATCATCACACCCCCCCCCATCATCATCACAACACCCCCCCCATCATCATCACAACACTCCCATCATCATCACAACACTCCCATCATCATCACAACACCCCCCCATCATCATCACAACACCCCATCATCATCTCATCACACACCCCCCATCATCATCATCACACAACACCCCATCATCATCAACAACACCCCCATCATCCATCACAACACCCCCATCATCATCACAACCCCCCATCATCATCACAACACCCCCATCATCATAACAACACTCCCCCATCATCATCACAACACTCCCCATCATCATCACAACCCCCCCCCATCATCATCACAACACCCCCCATCATCATCACAACACCCCCCATCATCACAACACCCCCATCATCATCACAACACCCCCATCATCATCACAACACCCCCATCAGCATCACACCCCCATCAGCATCACAACACCCCCCCATCATCATCACAACACTCCCATCATCATCACAACACCCCCCATCATCATCACAACACCCCCCCATCATCATCACAACACCCCCATCATCACAACACCCCATCATCATCACAACACCCCATCATCATCACAACACCCCCATCATCATCACAACACCCCCATCATCATCACAACACCCCCATCATCATAACAACACCCCATCATCATAACAACACTCCCCCATCATCATACAACACTCCCCCATCATCAACAACACTCCCCCATCATCATCACAACACCCCCCCCATCATCATCACAACACTCCCCCATCATCATCACAACACTCCCCCATCATCTCACAAACACCCCCATCATCATCACAACACCCCCCATCATCATCACACCCCCCCATCATCATCACAACACCCCCCCCCCCATCATCATCACAACACTCCCATCATCATCACAACACTCCCACATCATCACAACACCCCCCCATCATCATCACAACACCCCCATCAGCATCACAACACCCCCCCCCCATCATCATCACAACACCCCCCATCATCATCACAACACCCCCCCATCATCACACAACACCCCATCACATCACAACACCCCCCCCATCATCATCACAACACCCCCCCCCATCATCATCACAACACCCCCCCCCATCATCATCACAACACCCCCCCCCCCATCATCATCACAACACTCCCATCATCACAACACCCCCCCATCATCATCACAACACCCCCATCATCATCACAACACCCCATCATCATCACAACACCCCCATCATCATACAACACCCCCATCATCATCACAACACCCCCATCATCATCACAACCCCCCCATCATCACAACACCCCCATCATCATAACAACACTCCCCCATCATCATAACACACTCCCCCATCATCATACAACACTCCCCCATCATCATAACAACACTCCCCCATCATCATCACAACACCCCCCCATCATCATCACAACACTCCCCCATCATCATCACAACACCCCCCATCATCATCACAACACCCCCCCATCATCACAACACCCCCCCCCCATCATCATCACAACACCCCATCATCATCACACCCCCCCATCATCATCACAACACCCCCATCATCATCACAACACCCCCCCATCATCATCACACCCCCATCATCATCACAACCCACCATCATCATCACAACACCCCCCCATCATCATCACAACACCCCATCAGCATCACACACCCCCCCATCATCATCACAACACCCCCCCCCATCATCATCACAACACCCCCCATCATCATCACAACCCCCATCATCATCACAACACCCCCCCATCCATCATCATCACAACACCCCCATCACTCACAACCCCCCCCATCATCATCACAACCCCCCCCATCTCATCACAACACCCCCCCCATCATCATCACAACACTCCCATCATCATCACAACACCCCATCACATCACAACCCCCCTCATCATCATCACAACACCCCCATCATCATCACAACACCCCCATCATCATCACAACACCCATCATCAACAACACTCCCCCATCATCATCACAACACCCCCCATCATCATCACAACACCCCCCATCATCATCACAACACCCCCCCATCACAACACCCCCCATCATCATCACAACACCCCCATCATCATCACAACACCCCCATCATCATCACAACACCCCCATCATCATCACAACACCCCCATCATCATCACAACACTCCCCCATCATCATCACAACACCCCCCCCATCATCATCACAACACTCCCCCATATCATCACAACACTCCCCCATCATCATCACAACACCCCCCCCATCATCATCACAACACCCCCCCATCATCATCACAACACCCCCACCCCCCCATCATCATCACAACACTCCCATCATCATCACAACACTCCCATCATCATCACACAACACACCCCCACCCATCATCATCACAAACCCCATCAGCATCACAACACCCCCCCCCCCCCCATCATCATAACAACACCCCCCATCATCATCATGGTCTTGCTGCTGCTGTGAAACCCAGCAAGGGCTGTAAGCGCGTGGTGGGCCCTCTTCACACCGGTGACGTCATGTGCGCGACAGTGCCCCCCCCCCCCCACCTCTGAAAATGAGTGCAGAAGACCGCTCTGACCCCTCGACCTCTGTCCTCCTGAGCTGTGTGCCTCCTCTGACCGTGACCCCGTGACCCCGTGACCGGCGTCGGCTCAGGTGAGCAAGTCGGCCTGCATCTCACGTCGCAGGCCGTGGTGAAGCTGCTGCGCTCCAAGGACGCGGGGCCCGCGCTGGACGCCAGAGCCTGGCCGCTCATCATCGACACAGGTCCCACCGCCACCACCACCACCACGCAGAGCTGCCGCACTACCACCCTGCACTGCTACACTACCACCCTGCACTACCACCACCATCACCACGCAGCGCTGCCGCACTACCACCCAGCACTGCAGCCACCGCAATGCCTCCCCCCACTGCACTACCACCTTGCACTACCACCTGCACTGCCACCTTGAACTACCACCTGCACTACCACCCTACCACCCTGCACTACCACACAGGACTATCCACACTATCACAATGCAACACTGCACTACCACACTACCACTTGCACTACACTCTGCACTACCGACCGTGCTGCTGCACTACTGCCCTCGAGCTCACAGCCGAGCGTGCTTGAGTGGTGGGCGAGTGGTGGTGGTTGAGCGTGGTTGAGCGTGGTGAGCGTGGTGGGCGAGTGTTGGTGGTGGTTGAGTGTGGTTGGGCGTGGTTGGCGAGTCGCGGTGTTGGCGTCTCTCCCGCGCCCCAGACGACTGCCCAAGCGGAGGCCCACGCAGCTCTACTCGCCCTGCGGACCCCGACGCGCTCTGCTACCTCGACTACAGCGTCTCCACCAGCGGCACGCTCGCCGGGGTCAAGGTGCGCGGGGGGGGGGGGGGGTCCAGCGCTCACCAGCCACACGCTGCCCCTAACCCCCAGGATGAGCGGCCGTCATCATCGTGCTGTGCGTGTGTGTGCCCCTCGCCGCCGCAGATGCCGCACGTGTGCGGTGGGCGCGCTGTGCCGCTCCATCAAGCTGCAGTGCGAGCTGTACCCGTCGCGCGAGGTCGCCCTCTGCCTCGACCCCTACTGCGGCATGGGCTTCGTGCTCTGGTGTCTCAGCAGGTGTGCGGCGGTGGCGGCGGCGCGTCCCGGTTGGGGTCGCTTGCACACACACTCGCTCACCCACTCGTTCGTCGGTTCGCTTGCCCGCCCGCTCGTGCGTTCACTTATTTGCCCACGTGGTTAGTCCGTCCGTTCGTGCGTTCACTTGCTCGCTCGTCTTGCGTGCGCATGCACGTCCCATGTATGCGCGTGGGCGCGCGCGCGTGTTTATGTACACACAAAGATGCGTGTACGCAAACAAGCACGTTACGTACACGTGCCTGTTTACGTAATGCTCGTGAGCGCGCATTACGTACGCGCGCTACGTACGCGCGCTGCGTACGCACGCTTGCTCACAGACACATGCGTGCGTGTGTGTGTGTGTGTGCAGCGTGTACTCGGGCCACCAGTCGATCCTCATCCCGCCGTCGGAGCTGGAGCTGAACGTGTCCCTGTGGCTGTCGGCCGTGAGCCAGTACCGCGTGCGGGACCACCTTCTGCTCCTACTCCGCCATGGAGCTGTGCACACGCGGTCTCGGCACCCAGACCGACGCACTCAAGGTGGGGGGGGGGGGGGGGGGGCTGGTGGGGGGGGGGGGGGGGCTGGTGGGGGGGGGGGCTGGTGGGGGGGGGGCTGGTCAGGGCGTTAGGTGGTCGGAGGTGTACGAGAAGTGTACGGCGCTACACGACCGCTCAGGAATATTTCGTTACGCAGGAGGAATCCGATGATCTATAAAGCTCTCTTTTGACAGATGTCCCAGTAGGGGCACGGGGGTCGGAACGTTACAACAACAACAATACAAACACGACGAAGTGCAAAGTAGAAGAACGGTAAACAGATCACTGTAAAAACAGACATGTACACAACTGGTGAAGGAAAAGCCCACCGAGCTGTGAGCTTATGTTTCAGAAGCGACGAACCCAATCGAGAGTACACGTACCCTGGCGGCACAAGTGGGCTACTCAACTCGGCTGGCCTGGCTGATGACATTAGATGTACGCGTTGTAGCCCCGCCGCCGCTGCTGCCGCTGCTGCTTTGCTCAAACGCCACACGAAGAAGAAGAATGTGACTGTGCGTGCGGTGTGTGTGTCTGCGTGCTGTGTGTGCGGTGTTCTGTGTGTGTCGATGTGCTGGTGTGCTGTGTGCGGTGTGCTGCGCGCGGTGTGCTGCGCGTGTCGGTGTGCTGCGTGCGGTGTGCTGCGCGTGTCGGTGTGCTGCGTGCGGTGTGCTGTGCACGGCGGTGTGCCGCGTGCAGGCGCGTGGCGTGGACCTGTCGCGGGTGCGCACGTGCGTGGTGGTGGCGGAGGAGCGTCCGCGCGCCACCCTCACGCTCTCCTTCTCCAAGCTGTTCCGCCACCTGGGCCTGCACGCCCGCGCCGTCACCACCGCCTTCGGCTGCCGCGTCAGCCCCGCCGTGTGCCTGCAGGTGTGCCACCCTGCACCTCCCCACACCACCCTGCACCTCCCTGCACCTCCCTACACCACCGTGTACCTCCCTACACCTCCCTACACCACCGTGTACCTCCCTACACCTCCCTACACCACCGTGTACCTCCCTGCACCTCCCTGCACCTCCCTGCACCTACCTGCACCTCCCTACACCTCCCTACACCACCGTGTACCTCCCTACACCTCCCTACACCACCGTGTACCTCCCTACACCTCCCTACACCACCGTGTACCTCCCTGCACCACCCTGCACCTCCCTGCACCTCCCTGCACCTCCCTACACCTACCTACACCACCGTGTACCTCCGTACACTTACCTTGAACCTTCCTCCACCTCCATGCAATGCCCTGCACGTCCCTGCATCTACTTGCACATCTCCACACCGCCCTGCACCAACCTCTGCTTCTCTGCTCGCCCGCCCTGCACTCGCCCCCGAATCAAACCCTCACGCCGGCTCCTCCGCGTCCCTTCTCAACCTCGGGCCGCACCGCCTGCCCCCCCCCCCTGCCCCCCGTCCGACTGGTGGCCCGTCCTAATATGCCTTCCTGCCCTCCTCTCCCCCTCTCCCCCTCTCCCCCTGGCCCCTCCCACCCACCGCGCCACCTCCAGCCTCACAGGCTCGGGAAGACGTCAGAGCAGGTAAAGGTCAGAGGTCGGAATCCTCCTCCTCCTCGTCTTCCTCCTCGTCCGCCACCCCTCCTGCTCGTGTGCCGTGCGGTTCAAGGCGGCTTGTGTGCGTTAGCCGTCACCGCCTGCGGGTTCAACCGGTTGGGAAACTGGTCACCGGCTTGCCGGACGTCTATTCAACGTCCAGGGCAAATGTGGCACGCGGTGGTCAGCCGCCGCGTGTGAGCGTAGAGAAAATAAAACTACAATTGCATCTTAAACGAACCCCGCACAGCCGGAGTTCAATTCCCGCTCACAGCCAACATCGGTGACGAAAATCCGAGCCGCTCACTGGGCCTCCTCTAGGTCGACTGAGCCCTAACAGAGTAACTGGCGTGGTGTGTTAACCATCCCTCGGGTGGCAAAGGCCGGCCTGGTGTGGTGCTTGACCACCCATGTGCTTTACCGGCCTTAATGGGTGCTCGCTAACAGCACAGTGGCTGGGAGATGTTAACTATCTTGCCTGGTATACAGGAGGTCGTGGGTTCGATCCCGACCCTGACGCCTGCTGCTGTAAATTTGGAGTTTGTGCGTCTCTCTCCCTGTAGTCGCGTGGATTTTGCTTCGGGTCCTCGGGTTTTTCCCTCCGCATTGAGAATCAACATCAGCACGCATGATAAGCCACTTCGTTGAGCTGTCATTTGTGGCCAGGTCGCTTATGAAAAATAGCTACATAGCTCTGTGGGCCTTACCTGGTCAAATTAACAATAGTTAGTTGAATTTCAGGCTTTATGGGGATCTCTGTGTGTGTGATGTGCGTGATTTGGTAGGGGATTGTGGGCTTGTGCGCTGAGCGGTGTGATGAGCATTGTGCTGGCCGTGGTGTTGATCGTGGTGCTGAGCGGTGTGCCGAGTGGTATGTGATCATGGTGCCGAGTGGTGTGCCGAGCGGTGTGTCGAGTGGTATGTTGATCATGGTGCCGAGTGGTATGTTGATCATGGTGCCGAGCGGTGTGCCGAGCGGTGTGCCGAGCGGTGTGCCGAGCGGTGTGCCGAGCGGGTGTGCCGAGTGGTATGTTGATCATGGTGCTGAGCGTGGTGTGCCGAGTGGTACGTTGAGCGGTATGCTGAGTGGTGTGCTGAGTGGTATGCTGAGCGGTACGTTGGCCATGGTGCCGAGTGGTGTGCTGAGTGTGTGCCGAGTGGTGTGCCAAGTGGGTGTGCCGAGTAGTGTGCCGAGTGGTGTGCCGAGTGGTGTGCTGAGTGGTGTGCTGAGTGGTATGCTGAGTGGTATGCTGAGCGGTACGTTGGCCATGGTGCCGAGTGGTATGCTGAGTGGTGTGCTGAGTGTGTGCTGAGTGGTGTGCTGAGTGGTATGCTGAGTGGTTGTGCCGAGTGGTATGCTGAGTGGTGTGCTGAGTGGTGTGTTGAGTGGTATTGTGAGTGGTATGTTGGCCATGGTGCCGAGTGGTATGCTGAGTGGTATGCTGAGTGGTGTGCTGAGTGGTGTGCTGAGTGTGTGCTGAGTGGTGTGCCGAGTGGTATGCCGAGTGGTGTGCTGAGTGGTGTGTTGAGTGGTATGTTGAGTGGTATGTTGGCCATGGTGCCGAGTGGTGTGCTGCTGGCCGCGTGTTTCTCAGCAGAGTGCGGCAGGGCCCGACCCCACGACGGTGTACGTGGACACGAGGGCGCTGTGGCACGACCGGTATGCACAACCACACACACACACACGTGTGTGGTGTGTGTACCCGTGTGTGCGCGTGTACCCGTGTGTAGTGGTTAGCACGCCGAGCTACGAACCTGGTAGACAGCGTTCGATTCCCGCTCGACTCGGCCACAAACGAGTACCTGGTGCGGTGTGTAAAGATCGCCACTGGGGAGACAAAGGCGGCCGGGCGTGGCGCTCGCCACCTCCCCCCCCCCTCGTGTGCCGTGCCGGCTTTCATAGGTGCTCGCTAACAGCACTTGTCCCAACAGTCTGTTAAGGCTACACGGGGGATCTTTGTCTTGTGTGTGTGTGCAGGGTTCGGATTGTGGAGAGGGGAGCTCCTCACAGTGTCGCACTGATGGAGTCAGGCAAGGTCAGTGTCTACACGTGGCTAGCCCTGCCAGTGACTGGTCCAGGTCTGGTAGCTATAGACTCATTCTTTTTATTGACTGTTCACGATGTTTTCCAAAACTAATCAATCTTTGCCTCCCCACTTTCCCTTGTCTCCATGTCCCTTTTCTGTCTCCTCTTGTCCCCGTGTGTCTTCACATGTCCCCATGCGTCTCCCCGTGTCTCCTTGTATCTACTCATCTCCCTGTGTCCCTGCATGTCCCCGTATCTCCCCGTGTCTCCCCGTGTCCCCCCACGTGTCCCCATCTATGTTTGTCTGTCCCACCTTGTATCTCTGTCCTTGTATCTCCCCGTCGCCCCGTGTCCCCGTGTCCCCTCAGATCCTGCCGGGCGTGCGGGTCATCATCGTGAGCCCCGAGCACCGGGGTCCCCTCGGGGACTCCCACCTCGGGGAGGTGGGGCCCCCAACAAACCACACCCCCCCCCCACCCAAAAACAAAGCCCCCCCCCCTTGTAGCCTTCACAGGCAGCACGTGACGCACGAGGGGCTCACGCCGGCGGGTAGCGTGGATGGGTGCGGGAGGTGACGCGGACAGACACGGGTGGGGGGGGGGGGGAGACACGCACGGACAGACACGGGGGAGAGGGGGGAGACACGGTACGGACAGACATGGGGGGGAGGGGGGGAGACATGCACGTGCGTGGACGCACAGAGTGATGGATAGAAGGGGTGACATGCAGACACAGACAGACAGGGTTATGCACCGAGGAAACGCGGAATAACTGCACCACAAACCCAGCCACCCGGGTTCAAGTCCCGCTCGGTCAACCGCGGCCGGAGACGATTACCTGAACCTGCCGTGGGCCTCGCGGAGGTCGACTCGGCCTCAAACGAGGACCTGGCGCGGTGCGTAAACGTCGCCACCGGGGAGACAAAGGCGGCCGGGCGTGGTTGCTGGCTCCACCCACCCGCTAACAGCACTTGCCCCAACGGTGTGTCGAGGCTACGCGGGGGATCTTTGTCTCCGTAGATCTGGGTGAGCAGCCCGCACAGCGCCAGCGGCTACTTCTCGGTGCACGGCGACGACGCTCGCTGCTCCGAGCACTTTGGAGCACGGCTCAGCTTCGGCGACACGCACACGGCGTGGGCGCGCACCGGCTACCTGGGCTTCCTGCGGCGCACGGAGCTCACCGACGCCAGTGGTGGTGCGCGTGCTCGTCTGTGTGTGTGTGTTCCTGTGTGTGTCTGCATGCATAGTGGGGGAGCGGTAGTGTAGCGGTTAGCGCGCTGCACTATGAACTTAGCGACCCGGGTTCGATTCCCGCTCACGGCCAACACCAGTGACGATTATCTGAACCGGTCCTGGGCCTCCCCTAGGTCGACTCAGCCTGAATGAGTACCTGGTGCGGTGTGTAAACATCGCCACTGGGGAGACAAAGGCGGTCGGGCGTGGTGCTGGCCACCCACCCCCTCGTGTACCGTTCCGGCCTTCATAGGTGCTCACTAACAGCACTTGTCCCTACAGTCTGTTAAGGCTATACGGGGGATCTTTGTGTGTCTGTGTGTGTGTGTGCGCGCATATGTATGTATGTATGTTCGTGCGTCTGTGTGCGAGTGTGCATATGCATGTATGTTCGTGTGTTTGTGCGTCTGTGCACGCGTGTGTATGTGCATGCGTGTGTACGTACGTGCCTGTCTTACGTGCCAGAATGTGTTGCAGGACGATGTATTTTTTCACGTCTGTGTGTGTTTGTGTGTGTGGGGGCCATCCCGACTTTCCTTGGTGCTCGCTAACAGCAGATGTCTCAAGAGTCTGTTAAGGCTACACGGGGGAGATCTTTCTCTGTGTTGCGTGCGTGTGCGCGTGCGTGTATGTGCGTGCGTGTATGTGCGTGCGTGTGTGTGTGCGTGTGCGTGTGTGCGTGTGTGTGTGCGTATGTGCGTGTGCGTGCGTGTGTATGTGCGTGTGCGTGCGTGTGCATGTGCGTGTGTGTGTGCGTGTGTATGTGCGTGTGCGTGTGTGTGCGTGCGTGTGCGTGCGTGTGTGCGTGTGTATGTGCGTGTGCGTGCGTGTGCGTGCGTGTGTGTGTGCGTGTGCGTGCAGAGCGCCACGACGCGCTGTACGTGGTGGGCGCGCTGGAGGAGGCGATGGAGCTCAAGGGGCTGCGCTACCACCCCATCGACATCGAGTCGTCCATCCTGCGCGCCCACCGCAACATCGCCGAGTGGTGGGTGGGGGGGGGGGGGTCCCGGGGGGCACGCGCACACACACACACGCACACACACACGCGCACAGACACACACACACACGCACACACGCACGCACACACACGCGCACACACACACGCACACGCGCACACACACGCACGCACACTTTCGGCGTGCAAGTGAGGGGGGCGGCGTAGCGTCACGTGGAGCGCGAGTCTGCGGGGCAGCCTGGCTCGGGGTAGTCGGCTCGTGGTGGTGCTAAGGCAGTAGTAATTGTTGTTGTTGACGAGTAATAGTTGTTGTTGTTGTTGACGAGTAATGGGTGTGTGGTCATCAGCGCCGTGTTCGAGTGGACCGACCTGCTGGTGGTGGTGCCGAGGCTGTAGTCATTGTTGTTGTTGTGTAATAGTTGTTGTTGTTGAGTAATTGTTGTGGTGTCACCAGTGCGGTGTTCGAGTGGACCGACCTGCTGGTGGTGGTGCTGAGGCTGTAGTCATTGTTGTTGTTGTGTAATAGTTGTTGTTGTGTAATTGTTGTGGTGTCACCAGTGCGGTGTTCGAGTGGACCGACCTGCTGGTGGTGGTGCTCGAGCTGCAGGGCTCCGAGCAGGAGGCCCTCGACCTCGTCGCCCTCGTCACGGCCACCGCCCTCGAGGAGCATCACCTCCTGGTGGGTGGGGGGGGGGGGGCTGGTGGGGGGGGGGGTGACATTGTTGCCCTCGTCACAGCCCCCACTCTCGAGTGGGTAGGGGGCTAGGGGTTGGGGTGCCCAGAATGCGTGGAACGTTGGTGGAACGTTGTTCCAACGTTGCACGTATTACTAGGTGGTGCTCACACTGTCCCCAGCTGTCTGTTTCAAAGTCTTCATGATGGTGGTGGAACGTGCCGATGAAGAGTTTGGTGATTGCGGTGATGAAGTTGATGGTGGTATGACAATGATGATGGTGGTGGTTGTGATGATGGTGAGGACGATGCTGGTGGGGTGTCGGTGAGAATGGTGGTGGTGGTGACGTTGAGATTTCGGGGTGACGGTTGTAGTGGTGGTGGTTGTGGGGAGCAGTGGTGTAGCGCTACAACCCGGCGACCCGAGTTCGACTCCCGCTCACGGCCAACACCATTGACCATTATCTCAATCGGTGCAGAGCCTCCCCTAGATCGACTCAGCCTCAAATGAGTACCTGGTATGTGTGTAGTAAACATCGCCACTCGGGAGACAAAGGCGTGGAGTGCCGTGCCGGCCTTCATAGGGGCAACCCACTAACAGCACTTTCCCCTTTTAAAATCCTTTATATTAAGTTCGCTTGCTTGCTTGCGACCGTGCAAATCTTTCGGTCGTTTTTTAACCCACTTCCCGTGATCCAATCGAGCTGACATTTTGCACACAGACTCGTTGTGCGTGACAATTAATGTTCGTGAAAAAATTTTCCCAAAATTTTACACTTTTTAGGCCAAAAATTCTTATTTTACATTTATTCAAATACAACTCATTCATGGCTTTGGCTGAACGTCACAGTGTAGGAGCCCAGAGCATGACACCTCCACAGGCCGTGGCGGAGTACCGCAGTTGGTAGCGCCCTCGCTTCCTATGCCAAAGGTCGCGGGATCGATCCCCGCGTCCTCCACAGGCAAAGATATTTTTAAATCCTTTATATTAAGTTCGCTTGCTTGCTTAGGACTGTGCAAATCTTTCAGTCGTTTTTTAACCCACTTCCCGTGATCCAATCGAGCTGACATGTTCCACACAGACTCGTTGTGCGTGACAATTAATGTTCGTGAAATTTTTTTTCCAAAATTTTACACTTTTTAGGACAAAAATATTATATTTAATTACCAATTGCTTAATACTGGCAGACAATCATCTGACCCATAGGTGGCAGCCATCTCAAGCCAGAGGACGAGAGGACTCTAGCCGCCACGCATATAAAGGATTTAGAGTGAAAAACTTTGTTTTTACTGGTTATACTTATTAACACGTAGACTTTCCCCTACCGTCTGTTAAGGCGACGCACGGGGGATCTTTGTCCTGTTTTGGTGGTGGTGTTGTCCATCCCTCCACCCGTCCCATCCCTCTCTCGTCCACCGCGGTAACGACGGCGTCTTTCCCCCCCCCGGGTGGTGCAGGTTGGCGTCGTGGTGGTGGTGGACGTGGGCGTCATTCCCATCAACTCGCGCGGGGAGAAGCAGCGCTTGCACCTGCGTGACGGATTCTTCGCGGACAAACTCGACCCCATCTACGTAGCCTACAACATGTGACGAGGGCACGCGTGACGGCACGTGTTGACACGCGTGTTGATTAACGTTACGAGACGTCATGACGCACGCGTGGTGGCACGTGACGACTCGTGGCACGTGACGACAACGCGCGACGGCACGTGGCACACTATGGGGTCACGCCGTGCAACGTGGACACGCGCGCCGGTAACGTACGCGGAGTGATGGACAGATGTGGGTGACGTGCAGGCAGACATACAGGGTACACACGGACGACACGCGCAGTGCGCTCACCGCTCCACCACCACTCCCACGTACACTGCACAGGACGCACACACAACACACCACCTCGCGTCAACGGCCAATAGCAGCAGAGCCAGTGGTGGAAATTCCACGTTACTATGCCGGGGACCAGTGCAGCAACAGGACAACCCCTGTTGATTTCCCTCAAAGTGGTGCTACTCCTCCTATCCACCCAGGGAAGGACGATGGCTTTTCCGTCGCAACGTCCTGCGTGTGAAGTTGCTCATTGGGAGCCGCTATGCGTGAGCGTGTTTAGCCTGGAAAGCCTCACGGAGCCACAAGACTCCTTTGCAGGGGTGCGGGGGGTCCTGCCATGTGTTCACAGTACGGGGGGGGTGGCGGCGATGCTGCTGCTGTTGCTGCTCCGTGCGATGCGAATGCAGTGATGTTTGCGGTGATTATTTAGCAAGTGGTGATGATTTGGTGGATATCCGTTGTTTCCGTTGTTTGTGCGTGTGTGGGTTGTCGCCATGGGATGAAACGAGAGAACGCAGAGGAAGCCCCGTGGCAGGGAACGGGGGGGGGGGGGGGGGGGGGGGGGGGAGAGAGAATGTGTAGAATGTGCACGCTCCACGCAGACTGGCACTCCGAGGTCGGGAGTCCAACCCAGGCTCCTCCGTGGTGCCGCCGACGTGAAGGTCACGTGTTTAGTTGTGGAACGGAGCGAGCCGCCGATTCGCCGCTGACTTTTTGGAGTCGGATCGTGTCGGTAAAAAAAAAAAAGAATTGCGTGTGTAATAGTACCCTCTTCCACCCGATACGGCCGATGTAGCAACATTGCCACGTCAAACAAACACTGCCAATTTATTGTTAGAGACACGAGCCCACGGCCGTGTGACTGTGGTCATGTGACCCAAACGATGGACCATAAAATCAACCCATAGAGACCCAATGAGACACAGAGACCCATCGAGATACACTCAAGACAAGCCACAGTTACGGGCCGCACGGTGAACCCGCTGTGGTCTGCGCTCCTTCGTGTGTGCGCGTGTTTAACTCATTTCGCACCGTACGTAACCAACCTTGCTGATCGGAGGTGCGGGAGAATGACAAACTGGCACGGAAAAAGCAGTTCAACAGAAATAATTTTGCAATCTGGATTTGCAAAGG
This sequence comes from Lethenteron reissneri, assembly GCF_015708825.2. Lineage (NCBI taxonomy): Eukaryota > Metazoa > Chordata > Hyperoartia > Petromyzontiformes > Petromyzontidae > Lethenteron > Lethenteron reissneri. The sequence continues at coordinate 5,280,332 of NC_083839.1, forward strand.
GAAAAGTGGTAGGCAGAGGAAAGTGATTAAGGGACCCCTCGACTTTGTGTGTGTGCGTGTTCAACTTCTTTCGTACCGTACGTAACCAACCGTGCCGATTGGAGGTGCGGGGAGAGAGTGATCCACACACAATGTGTGTCGCACCTCTGGCGAGGGTGGTTGGCTACGTACGGTGTGAAGGAAGTTCAGTTCAACATACGCACAGCAATTGGGTCGACACGGACGCTTCGCTGGAAGTTACAACCAGCATCGTCGGGCGAGTTACTGAAGCGATCTGCCCCAAAGCAGTCAATTGTGAATCCAGTTCTATTTAGCACAATAGTCTCAGACATATGTTATATATATACGTCACTACCTAAACAAATTGTATAAAAAAGATTTAAGATAAATACTGTGTACATTGCATAAGTCGTGTGTATGTACAATACCTGGAAAGGTAAAGATTCAAGCCTCTGGGATCTAGGTGTGTTTGGCCTACTCTTCCACGTTGGACGAACGTCAAGAAAGGTGTGCGTGTATGTACATATTGTTAGCCAGTTGTCTAAGTCGGTCAACCCGTGGCACCCGAGTCTGTTCTGTGACCTCCTGCCAGCGAGCATTCGACGCTTCAAGTGGCCTCAAAGTGCACCCGGCCTGGCACAAGCGCTGTGGTGACATCACCGCCACTTAGTGGTCAATGGCGGCTGTTGTCATTGTTGGCACATTTGGCAGCACAGGAGGTGCCTCTGCCAAGTTAAGGTCGGTCAACCAATGTGGCACCTGCCTGGGTCTGTCCCGGGACCTCCTCCTGCACCTAGCCTGGCACAGGAGTCCACTAATGGCACTTATCTGGGTCTGTTCCGTGGAGCTCCTGGCAACAGCAGCAGCGCCTTCCACACCTTCGTGACAGCCTTCGAGGTGCACCTGGCCTGGCACAAATAGCGTGGTGACGTCACTGCCACCGAGTGTGAAAATGGCGGCTGCTGTTGTGCACATATACATACAGACCGAGACTCCTCTACTTACGAACATTCGACTTACAAACTCGGATACGAACAAACCTGGTCCGCATGTCAAGTTGCCCGTTTGGACCGCGAGTCGTACATCTGCAGAACATAAAGAACCAGTGGCATCTACATCTGCAGAACACGAAGAACCAGGTGGCATCTACATCTGCAGAACATAAAGAACCAGGTGGCATCTACATCGAAAGAACGCGAAGAACCAGTGGCATCTAAATCTCTAGAATGTGAATAACCAGTGACATGTACATCTGCAGAACGTGAAAAACCAGTGGCATCTACATCTGCAGAACGTGAAGAACCAGTGGCATCTACATCTGCAGAACGTGAAGAACCAGTGGCATCTACATCAAAAGAACGCGAAGAACCAGTGGCATCTACATCAAAAAAACGCGAAGAACCAGTGGCATCTAAATCTATAGAATGTGAAGAACCAGTGACATGTACATCTGCAGAACGTGAAGAACCAGTGGCATCTACATCGAAAGAACGCGAAGAACCAGTGGCATCTACATCTGCAGAACACGAAGAACCAGGTGGCATCTACATCTGCAGAACATAAAGAACCAGTGGCATCTACATCTGCAGAACATAAAGAACCAGTGGCATCTACATCTGCAGAACGTGAAGAACCAGTGGCATCTACATCTGCAGAACGCGAAGAACCAGTGGCATCTACATCTATAGAACGTGAAGAACCAGTGACATGTACATCTGCAGAACGTGAAGAACCAGTGGCATCTACATCGAAAGAACGCGAAGAACCAGTGGCATCTAAATCTATAGAATGTGAAGAACCAGTGACATGTACATCTGCAGAACGTGAAGAACCAGTGGCATCTACATCGAAAGAACGCGAAGAACCAGTGGCATCTACATCTATAGAATGTGAAGAACCAGTGACATGTACATCTGCAGAACGTGAAGAACCAGTCGCATCTACATCTGCAGAACACGAAGAACCAGGTGGCATCTACATCTGCAGAACATAAAAAACCAGTGGCATCTACATCTGCAGAACATAAAGAACCAGTGGTATCTACATATGCAGAACGTGAAGAACCAGTGGCATCTACATCTGCAGAACGTGAAGAACCAGTGGCATCTACATCTGCAGAACGCGAAGAACCAGTGGCATCTAAATATATAGAATGTGAAGAACCAGTGACATGTACATCTGCATAACGTGAAGAACCAGTCGCATCTACATCTGCAGAACACGAAGAACCAGTGGCATCTACATCTGCAGAACACGAAGAACCAGGTGGCATCTACATCTGCAGAACATAAAGAACCAGTGGCATCTACATCTGCAGAACGTGAACACCCAGTGACATCTACATCTGCAGAACGTGAAAACCCAGTGACATCTACATCTGCAGAACGTGAAAACCCAGTGACATCTACATCTGCAGAACGTGAAAACCCAGTGGCATCTAAATTTATAGAACGTGAAGAACCTGTGACATGTATATCTGCAGAACGTGAAAACCCAGTGGCATCTACATCTGCAGAACACGAAGAACCAAGTGGCATCTACATCTGCAGAACATAAAGAACCAGTGGCATCTACATCTGCAGAACACGAAGAACCAGTGGAATCTCCATCTACAGAAAACAAAGAACCAGTGGCATTTCCATCTACAGAAAACGAAGAACCAGTGGCATCTACATCTGCAGAACGTGAAGATCCAGTGGCATCTCCATCTGCAGAACACGAAGAACCAGTGGCATCTACATCTGCAGAACACAAAGAACCAGTGGCATTACATCTAGAGGAGATTATACAACTTTTAAAGCCATTTCTCCATGTTTAGTGGACACACGCCATATGACGTGTTTGGAATCGACAGGAATAAAGTTGCACTTACAGGAGTCCCTGTATATATACTTATATATGATATATAGTATATATATGTACATACATAGTACGGATATAAACGCAATACGCTGTGTGTATGGGGTCGGTCAAGACACGTGATTTGAGTCGGGGGTTATTTTTTTGGCGAGTTGACAAAAGTCAACAGTTACTTTTTTACGTTTACTCTCCTTTAATGTGTAGAGTCGCTCTTTGAATCGATAAGCATTTTCCCCAAGTCGTACACAAATTATTCACTATATAGAAAGATAGACTGATGGTTAATTTAGTGGACGAGACGAGGGTTCTGTATAGGACGATTTGCTGGCTTCAGACAAGCGGCGGCATGGTTAGAAACAATTCTAGATTTGAAGCTTTCGTGACTGCAAGGATTCATATTCTTAGGTTTTTTCGATAAAGTCACATAGGTAAAAAACGTTAAAAAGTGAAATAAAATAAAAATCACGACGTTTCGGAGGCAACACAAGCTTCCGTCTTCAGGTGGTACCGTCACAGCCACGACAGCTGTATCAAGCAGTAGCTCCTGCAATCTCTCATTTACTTGATTGATTTTTATTTTATTTTACTTTTTAATGTTTTTACCTACGTTTTTACCTACGTGACTTCACAGTCCAGTCAGCCAATTGCTTTCCATCGATGTTCATCATGTAGTCGAGTGAAAGTTGTTTTTTTGCTAGTTTTAAACACGTCATAGTAGTAGGCTTTCGCGACCAATCTTATCCATGAGGTTTTTTTTTAGGATGAAATCGCGTCCAATTGTAAATGTCGTGATTGGTTTACCCTCAAACACAGTTGTGCTGAACTGGTAATTAATTGGCGTGTTCTGTTTAAGTGACAAACCTTCCTAATTGGCTGCGTCACGTGGTGGCGGGTTTAACGACACATTTCTATTTACGCGATCTAGCCCAAAAAAAAAACCCTCTTATGTATTTTGTTATTGAATTTGAAGGTCACAAGCGGTGATCGGGTGGCTGCAGGGGGTTCCGCAATGTCCATGTCGGGAACACGACACGAAGCCACTTCCACCGAGTCCCCGGGTTCCGGGGTCCTGGCTTCTCAGCTGTCCTTCAATTCTAAAAACCGGGTTCTCAAGCGAAGCGAGTCGGTGGTCTCAGCCCAGTCACCAATGACTGTGCAGTCAACAATGACTGGGCAGAGACCCGTAGACTCTGGACTCAGTTCTTGACAACCGCGGCAAAGTCCCCCCGTGTGCTGCGGGAACAGCACGGCGTTGTCAAGCGAGGCGGCGCGAACCCCTCCATGCCGTTCAGTGGCCGATCCAGCCCCCCGCCCCCCCCCCCCCGCACTCCAGCCCCCGCACCCCCATGGGTGGGACCGGGCCCGTTCCTCTAAGTTTGTAACTCTTCTTGCGTATGGCTAAGTCAGTCTGTGTCCCAACTGCTAAGTTTGTGTATTTGTATATAACAGGCGTGTATATATATGTCATATGGGTTCACCCGTGCAGTAGGATGACACTCAATATGCGTATCGGTTTGATCGCTCGCTCCTCTGTGTGACTTGTGGAACGTAGCATTGACTGCCTGAGTCGCCTTCTACTCTGCTCAGTCACAGGGGCTCAAAGTCCCCACCCTCTCCAGCCACTTCATTCTCTCCTCTGCCTCTACGTGCTTTGAGTGGCACACTAATACTCACCTACTCACCATGCACTCGCTCACTCATCCACTTACCTATTCGCTCACCGACTTACCCACTCACCGAGCTATTCAGCCATTCACTCGCAAACCTACTAATCTATTCACTCACCTACTCACCCACTAACTCACTTACCTTCTCATTCACCCACATATTTACGCACATACTCTTTGGTTCTTTCGCTAAAGTCACGTAGGTAGAAAAATAATAGATCACGACGTTTCGGTCGCAACACAAGCAATCGTCATCAGGTGGGACAACCACAGCAAGAACAAACTGCTGAAGTAGGCGACCTCTGCCATGGCACGAGGTTATATAATAGGCCTCGGCAGTAGGGGGAGGAAAGACAAAGGGGGGGGGAGGCGGGGCAGAAAGTGGACCCCGCAGCAGCAATCGCGATCGAAACGTCGTGCTCTATTATTTTTCTACCCACGTGACTTTACCGAAAGAACCAAAGCGCATGGATTCCTGCAGTCACGAAAGCTTCAAATCAATATTTACTCACCTTCTCACCCACCCACCCACCCACTCTCCCACCTAGTCACTTGGGATCTCATCCGCCGCCTCCCTCCCCTACCGTCTCTCGACTCCAATGAAATGTCCCCATCTCTGTCGGGCAACCCGGCAGACGTTGAGTTGATCGGTCGCGCTCCGAAAACCCGCGGTGGTTTCCGCTCAACGGGCGCAGGGCTACAGCCACGAGAGGGCGCGTGGCCTGTACAGTCACAAACTTGAATGTCGAGTGTGTTGCGTGCGCAATGCATTGACAGAATAGCGTAACGAACGCGAGGCAGAACAGGGGGGTGCCTTGCCCCCCCCCCATGCCCCCCACCCCCCCCTGCCCCCCCCACCCCTGCCCCCCCCCCTGGTGGTCAAAGTTACGAGTTGCCCCCCCCCCCCTCCCCCCTTGACCACCACCATGATGAGATTTGTTTGCAACAGTATCAAAGAACAGCAGTTATTGAAAACGCGGTTTACTTTTTGTTTCTAGCACGGAGCTGTCGAAGGCTGCATTTTACCAGGGCGTTGGAGCGCCCCCCGACAGCGTTCAATGTTCGATACCGTGAGCGTAACGACGATGTGGATGATGGCAAGCGATAAAGTAGCCTCGAGGGTGCGGCCGTGCGAGACAAATCACAACATTGGGGGGCCCACCTGACCCATTGCCACACTCCCTGAGCTCACGATGTTGTTGCCACCACGCTCACCTGCGCCCAATTGAAGCCACGCGTGCCCCAGGCTTTTTGTACCTTTGAGCTCCATTCACCTGCGCCACGGGTACTGTGCAATTCGGCTTCAGTTTCGCCTCTGCTTCATCTTAACTCTAGATTTGAAGCTTTCGTGACTGCAAGGATTCATATTCTTAGGTTTTTTTCGGTAAAGTCACGTAGGTAAAAAAATTAAATTAATAAAAGTCGTGGCTGTGACGGTTCCACCTGAAGACGGAGGCTTGTGTTGCTTCCGAAACGTCGTGATTTTTTATTTTGTTTTATTTTACTTTTATTCATTTAAAAATTTTACCTACGTGACTTTACCGAAAAAACCTAAGAATATTCATCTTAACTGGCTGCTCACCTCTACGCTGCATTTAGAGTTACTCTTCAAAGTTGCGGTGTCGCTACGCGGGGTCCCGGCGACTTCTCGGGCCGTTGTCCGACGTTCCAGCTCCGCCCGCACGACGCTTCTTCAGCACGCTTTGATGCCAACGCAGAACTCCCCTGTGTAGAGACTTTACCTGTCCGGTGCTCGTAACGTTACTGATGAACCGAGTTCAACCCGGGATATGACTTCACCTGTTCATTGCTCTCACATTTTCTGACGAACCGACTTCAACCGGGGATATAAGTTCACCTGTGCGTTGATCTCACCTGTGCAGTGCTCTCACCTTCACGCTCTCTTCGACTCTATACGGATCTCACCTTTGCATCGAATTCACCTGCAGAAAATGAACTCGCCATGTGCGAATTCAGTTCCCACTTTTATACGAACTCACCTGCACGCCTCGCTTGTCCGTGTGCAAATAACTCACCTGCCCGACAGGTGTGGTGGGTGGATGGGGTTTTTTTGTTGTCGTACGTACGTACCTGTGTTGACTCATTTACCTGTGCACCGGATTTACATTTGTGGCTGGGGATCGAGCTACCGCTATACCGAGCTCACCTATGCACTGGGGTTTACCTGCCCGATTAGACTCGCCTGTGTTGCAATGAGCTCACTACCTGTGCACGGTGCTTCTCTCACGTCTCTACGCTGGGAATTACCTTTGTACGTACTCGACTTACCTGTTTGGGTTTCACCTGTGCGGCAAGATTAGCCCCGTTTGTACTCGCCTGCACAACTGTACTCAAACCTGTACAAATCTGCTCGCCTGCTTGGTCAGGGTTTTGCCCACACCGTGGTTTCCTCTTTGTACGCGAGATTTGTCACTCGACTAAACCACGGGCGTGGGAGAAAGCGGGTTTTTATAATTGTTTAACAATGGAAATGGGTAAGCGAGTTCATGATGGTGATGGCGATGATGGTGACGAATTAAACTGAACACGCAGTTTAACCATCCTGACCGCTGTGTTCGTTTTTTTAATGCTACATAGCTCTACACACGTGTATACAATCGCCTGGCGTTTTAAGCGCGTTCAAGTAACGCGTTAGATGAATGGAGACTTATTTTCGTGCGCGCGTGTATAGCTCTACGCACGTGTATAGCTCTACACACGTGTATAAAATCGCCTGGCGTTTTAAGCGCGTTCAAGTAACGCGTTAGATGAATGGAGACGTATTTTCGTGCGCGCGTGTATAGCTCTACGCACGTGTATAGCTCTACACACGTGTATAAAATCGCCTGGCGTTTTAAGCGCGTTCAAGTAACGCGTTAGATGAATGGAGACTTATTTTCGTGCGCGCGCGCGTGCGCTCAGGATTACTTTAAATCACACGCTGCTGCTGCTGCGTGTTGGCCACGGGGTCACGGAACGCGCCGCTCTGAGATCGTCTTTAGTCGGAGCGGTGAAGTTCAGTGGCGATGCTGCCGAAGGTGCAGCAGTAGCATCAGCAGTAACTACCACAAGCGCAGTGCAGCAGCAGCAGTAAACACCACTAGCTCAGAGCAGCAGCAGCAATAACCACCATTAGCTCAGTGCAGCAGCAGCAGTAACCACCACTAGCTCAGAGCAGCAGCAGCAGTAACCACCACTAGCTCAGTGCAGCAGCAGCAGTAACCACCACTAGCTCAGTGCAACAGCAGCAGTAACCACCACTAGCTCTGTGCAGCAGCAGCAGTAACCACCACTAGCTCAGTGCAGCAGCAGCAGTAACCACCACTAGCTCAGAGCAGCAGCAGCAGTAACCACCACTAGCTCAGAGCAGCAGCAGCAGTAACCACCACTAGCTCAGAGCAGCAGCAGCAGTAGCCACCACTAGCTCAGAGCAGCAGCAGCAGTAACCACCACTAGCTCAGAGCAGCAGCAGCAGTAACCACCACTAGCTCAGTGCAGCAGCAGCAGTAACCACCACTAGCTCAGAGCAGCAGCAGCAGTAACCACCACTAGCTCAGAGCAGCAGCAGCAGTAACCACCACTAGCTCAGTGCAGCAGCAGCAGTAACCACCACTAGCTCAGTGCAGCAGCAGCAGTAACCACCACTAGCTCAGAGCAGCAGCAGCAGTAACCACCACTAGCTCAGAGCAGCAGCAGCAGTAACCACCACTAGCTCAGAGCAGCAGCAGCAGTAACCACCACTAGCTCAGTGCAGCAGCAGCAGTAGCCACCACTAGCTCAGAGCAGCAGCAGCAGTAACCACCACTAGCTCAGAGCAGCAGCAGCAGTAACCACCACTAGCTCAGAGCAGCAGCAGCAGTAACCACCACTAGCTCAGTGCAGCAGCAGCAGTAACCACCACTAGCTCAGTGCAGCAGCAGCAGTAACCACCACTAGCTCTGTGCAGCAGCAGCAGCAGCAGTAACCACCACTAGCTCAGTGCAGCAGCAGCAGTAACCACCACTAGCTCTGTGCAGCAGCAGCAGCAGTAACCACCACTAGCTTTGTGCAGCAGCAGCAGCAGTAACCACCACTAGCTCTGTGCAGCAGCAGCAGCAGTAACCACCACTAGCTCAGAGCAGCAGCAGCAGCAACCACCACTAGCTCAGTGCAGCAGCAGCAGTAACCACCACTAGCTCAGTGCAGCAGCAGCAGTAACCACCACTAGCTCAGTGCAACTGCAGCAGCAACCACCACTAGCTCAGTGCAGCAGCAGCAGCAACCACCACTAGCTCTGTGCAGCAGCAGCAGCAGTAACCACCACTAGCTCAGAGCAGCAGCAGCAGTAACCACCACTAGCTCAGTGCAGCAGCAGCAGTAACCACCACTAGCTCTGTGCAGCAGCAGCAGCAGTAACCACCACTAGCTCTGTGCAGCAGCAGCAGCAACCACCACTAGCTCTGTGCAGCAGCAGCAGCAGCAGTAACCACCACTAGCTCAGTGCAGCAGCAGCAACCACCACTAGCTCAGTGCAGCAGCAGCAGCAGTAACCACCACTAGCTCAGTGCAACAGCAGCAGTAACCACCACTAGCTCTGTGCAGCAGCAGCAGTAACCACCACTAGCTCAGTGCAGCAGCAGCAGTAACCACCACTAACTCTGTGCAGCAGCAGCAGCAGTAACCACCACTAGCTCAGAGCAGCAGCAGCAGTAACCACCACTAGCTCAGAGCAGCAGCAGCAGTAACCACGACTAGCTCATTGCAGCAGCAGCAGTAACCACCACTAGCTCATTGCAGCAGCAGCAGTAACCACCACTAGCTCATTGCAGCAGCAGCAGTAACCACGACTAGCTCATTGCAGCAGCAGCAGTAACCACGACTAGCTCATTGCAGCAGCAGCAGTAACCACCACTAGCTCAGAGCAGCAGCAGCAGTAATCACCACTAGCTCAGAGCAGCAGCAGCAGTAACCACGACTAGCTCAGTGCAGCAGCAGCAGTAACCACCACTAGCTCAGAGCAGCAGCAGCAGTAACCACCACTAGCTCAGTGCAGCAGCAGCAGTAACCACCACTAGCTCAGTGCAGCAGCAGCAGTAACCACCACTAGCTCAGTGCAGCAGCAGCAGTAACCACCACTAGCTCAGTGCAGCAGCAGCAGTAACCACCACTAGCTCATTGCAGCAGCTGCAGTAACCACCACTAGCTCAGAGCAGCAGCAGCAGTAACCACCACTAGCTCAGTGCAGCAGCAGCAGTAACCACCACTAGCTCAGTGCAGCAGCAGCAGTAACCGCCACTAGCTCAGTGCAGCAGCAGCAGTAACCACCACTAGCTCAGTGCAGCAGCAGCAGTAACCACCACTAGCTCAGAGCAGCAGCAGCAGTAACCACCACTAGCTCAGTGCAGCAGCAGCAGTAACCACCCCTAGCTCAGTGCAGCAGCAGCAGTAACCACCACTAGCTCAGTGCAGCAGCAGCAGTAACCACCACTAGCTCAGACCAGCAGCAGTAACCACCACTAGCTCAGAGCAGCAGCAGCAGTAACCACCACTAGCTCAGAGCAGCAGCAGCAGTAACCACCACTAGCTCAGAGCAGCAGCAGCAGTAACCACCACTAGCTCAGAACAGCAGCAGCAGTAACCACCACTAGCTCAGAGCAGCAGCAGCAGTAACCACCACTAGCTCAGAGCAGCAGCAGCAGTAACCACCACTAGCTCAGAGCAGCAGCAGCAGTAACCACCACTAGCTCAGTGCAGCAGCAGCAGTAACCACCACTAGCTCAGAGCAGCAGCAGCAGTAACCACCACTAGCTCAGTGCAGCAGCAGCAGTAACCACCACTAGCTCAGTGCAGCAGCAGCAGCAACCACCACTAGCTCAGTGCAACTGCAGCAGCAGTAACCACCACTAGCTCTGTACAGCAGCAGCAGCAACCACCACTAGCTCAGTGCAACTGCAGCAGCAGTAACCACCACTAGCTCAGTGCAGCAGCAGCAGCAGTAACCACAACTAGCTCAGTGCAGCAGCAGCAGCAGCAGTAACCACCACTAGCTCAGTGCAGCAGCAGCAGTAACCACCACTAGCTCAGAGCAGCAGCAGCAGCAACCACCACTAGCTCAGTGCAGCAGCAGCAGCAACCACCACTAGCTCAGTGCAACTGCAGCAGCAGCAACCACCACTAGCTCAGTGCAACTGCAGCAGCAGTAACCACCACTAGCTCTGTACAGCAGCAGCAGCAACCACCACTAGCTCAGTGCAACTGCAGCAGCAGTAACCACCACTAGCTCAGTGCAGCAGCAGCAGTAACCACCACTAGCTCTGTGCAGCAGCAGCAGCAACCACAACTAGCTCAGTGCAGCAGCAGCAGCAGTAACCACCACTAGCTCAGTGCAGCAGCAGCAGTAACCACCACTAGCTCAGAGCAGCAGCAGCAGTAACCACCACTTGCTCAGAGCAGCAGCAGCAACCACCACTTGCTCAGAGCAGCAGCAGCAGTAACCATCACTAGCTCAGAGCAGCAGCAGCAGTAACCACCACTAGCTCAGAGCAGCAGCAGCAGTAACCACCACTAGCTCAGAGCAGCAGCAACAGTAACCACCACTAGCTCAGAGCAGCAGCAACAGTAACCACCACTAGCTCAGAGCAGCAGCAACAGTAACCACCACTAGCTCAGAGCAGCAGCAACAGTAACCACCACTAGCTCAGAGCAGCAGCAGCAGTAACCACCACTAGCTCAGAGCAGCAGCAGCAGTAACCACCACTAGCTCAGTGCAGCAGCAGCAGTAACCACCACTAGCTCAGAGCAGCAGCAGCAACCACCACTAGCTCAGTGCAGCAGCAACAGTAACCACCACTAGCTCAGTGCAGCAGCAGCAGCAACCACCACTAGCTCAGAGCAGCAGCAGCAGTAACCACCACTAGCTCAGTGCAGCAGCAGCAGTAACCACCCCTAGCTCAGTGCAGCAGCAGCAGTAACCACCACTAGCTCAGTGCAGCAGCAGCAGTAACCACCACTAGCTCAGACCAGCAGCAGTAACCACCACTAGCTCAGAGCAGCAGCAGCAGTAACCACCACTAGCTCAGAGCAGCAGCAGCAGTAACCACCACTAGCTCAGAGCAGCAGCAGCAGTAACCACCACTAGCTCAGTGCAGCAGCAGCAGTAACCACCACTAGCTCAGACCAGCAGCAGTAACCACCACTAGCTTAGAGCAGCAGCAGCAGTAACCACCACTAGCTCAGAGCAGCAGCAGCAGTAACCACCACTAGCTCAGAGCAGCAGCAGCAGTAACCACCACTAGCTCAGTGCAGCAGCAGCAGTAACCACCACTAGCTCAGAGCAGCAGCAGCAGTAACCACCACTAGCTCAGAGCAGCAGCAGCAGTAACCACCACTAGCTCAGAGCAGCAGCAGCAGTAACCACCACTAGCTCAGAGCAGCAGCAGCAGTAACCACCACTAGCTCAGTGCAGCAGCAGCAGTAACCACCACTAGCTCAGAGCAGCAGCAGCAGTAACCACCACTAGCTCAGTGCAGCAGCAGCAGTAACCACCACTAGCTCAGTGCAGCAGCAGCAGCAACGACCACTAGCTCAGTGCAGCAGCAGCAGCAACCACCACTAGCTCAGTGCAACTGCAGCAGCAGTAACCACCACTAGCTCAGTGCAACTGCAGCAGCAGTAACCACCACTAGCTCTGTACAGCAGCAGCAGCAACCACCACTAGCTCAGTGCAACTGCAGCAGCAGTAACCACCACTAGCTCAGTGCAGCAGCAGCAGTAACCACCACTAGCTCTGTGCAGCAGCAGCAGCAACCACAACTAGCTCAGTGCAGCAGCAGCAGCAGTAACCACCACTAGCTCAGTGCAGCAGCAGCAGTAACCACCACTAGCTCAGAGCAGCAGCAGCAGCAACCACCACTAGCTCAGTGCAGCAGCAGCAGCAACCACCACTAGCTCAGTGCAACTGCAGCAGCAGTAACCACCACTAGCTCAGTGCAACTGCAGCAGCAGTAACCACCACTAGCTCTGTACAGCAGCAGCAGCAACCACCACTAGCTCAGTGCAACTGCAGCAGCAGTAACCACCACTAGCTCAGTGCAGCAGCAGCAGTAACCACCACTAGCTCTGTGCAGCAGCAGCAGCAACCACAACTAGCTCAGTGCAGCAGCAGCAGCAGTAACCACCACTAGCTCAGTGCAGCAGCAGCAGTAACCACCACTAGCTCAGAGCAGCAGCAGCAGTAACCACCACTTGCTCAGAGCAGCAGCAGCAACCACCACTTGCTCAGAGCAGCAGCAGCAGTAACCACCACTAGCTCAGAGCAGCAGCAGCAGCAACCACCACTAGCTCAGAGCAGCAGCAACAGTAACCACCACTAGCTCAGAGCAGCAGCAACAGTAACCACCACTAGCTCAGAGCAGCAGCAACAGTAACCACCACTAGCTCAGAGCAGCAGCAACAGTAACCACCACTAGCTCAGAGCAGCAGCAGCAGTAACCACCACTAGCTCAGTGCAGCAGCAGCAGTAACCACCACTAGCTCAGAGCAGCAGCAGCAGCAACCACCACTAGCTCAGAGCAGCAGCAGCAGTAACCACCACTAGCTCAGAGCAGCAGCAGCAGTAACCACCACTAGCTCAGTGCAGCAGCAGCAGTAACCACCACTAGCTCAGTGCAGCAGCAGCAGTAACCACCACTAGCTCTGTGCAGCAGCAGCAGCAGCAGCAGTAACCACCACTAGCTCAGAGCAGCAGCAGCAGTAACCACCACTAGCTCAGAGCAGCAGCAACAGTAACCACCACTAGCTCAGAGCAGCAGCAGCAGTAACCACCACTAGCTCAGAGCAGCAGCAGCAGTAACCACCACTAGCTCAGAGCAGCAGCAGCAGTAACCACCACTAGCTCAGTGCAGCAGCAGCAGTAACCACCACTAGCTCAGTGCAGCAGCAGCAGTAACCACCACTAGCTCTGTGCAGCAGCAGCAGCAGCAGCAGTAACCACCACTAGCTCAGAGCAGCAGCAGCAGTAACCACCACTAGCTCAGAGCAGCAGCAACAGTAACCACCACTAGCTCAGAGCAGCAGCAGCAGTAACCACCACTAGCTCAGAGCAGCAGCAGCAGTAACCACCACTAGCTCAGTGCAGCAGCAACAGTAACCACCACTAGCTCAGAGCAGCAGCAGCAGTAACCACCACTAGCTCAGAGCAGCAGCAGCAGTAACCACCACTAGCTCAGAGCAGCAGCAACAGTAACCACCACTAGCTCAGAGCAGCAGCAACAGTAACCACCACTAGCTCAGAGCAGCAGCAACAGTAACCACCACTAGCTCAGAGCAGCAGCAACAGTAACCACCACTAGCTCAGAGCAGCAGCAGCAGTAACCACCACTAGCTCAGTGCAGCAGCAGCAGCAACCACCACTAGCTCAGAGCAGCAGCAACAGTAACCACCACTAGCTCAGAGCAGCAGCAACAGTAACCACCACTAGCTCAGAGCAGCAGCAACAGTAACCACCACTAGCTCAGAGCAGCAGCAACAGTAACCACCACTAGCTCAGAGCAGCAGCAGCAGTAACCACCACTAGCTCAGTGCAGCAGCAGCAGTAACCACCACTAGCTCAGAGCAGCAGCAGCAGCAACCACCACTAGCTCAGAGCAGCAGCAACAGTAACCACCACTAGCTCAGTGCAGCAGCAGCAGCAACCACCACTAGCTCAGTGCAGCAGCAGCAGTAACCACCACTAGCTCAGTGCAGCAGCAGCAGTAACCACCACTAGCTCAGTGCAGCAGCAGCAGTAACCACCACTAGCTCAGAGCAGCAGCAGCAGTAACCACCACTAGCTCCCTCTATTTACGGAACGAAACGGGAGGACTTCTCCACAAATCTGGCTGTCGCCTGATGAAGCCAGTTGTAATTACGACTCCAATATCACAACCCACGTGGTATCATCGCTGCGAGGTCTACTTCACATAGCGGTCAACCCAACGCTGTTTACTCCGTAGTCTTGTGCAGCAGAGAAATCGCGTTCTCAGGTCCACACGGCGCACAGACGTTTCAATACGGTCAACACAAATGTGTTTGTCTATTTGTTTGTGTTTCTCCCTTGTGGTGATGGGACGTTGTAGGATGAACGTGGAGATTTATAAAGGACACGGGGTGACCGATAAGGTCTGAATTGGTCTGTAGGTTGGTAGGGCACTGATAAGGGGTTGACAGGTTATGGTGCTTTCGGGATCCGGCCTACTTCAAGGCTCACCTTTATTGCCACCACCATCACATTTTTAAATCCTTTATATTAAGTTCGCATGCTTGCTTGCTTGCGTGCTTGCTTGCTTACGACCGTGCAAATCTTTCGGTCGTTTTTTAACCCACTTCCCGTGATCCAATCGAGCTGACATTTTCCACACAGACTCGTGGTGCCAGACAATTAATGTTCGTGAAAAAAAATTCCCAAAATTTTACACTTTGTAGGCAAAAAAAAAATGATTTTACATATATTCAAATAGAACTCATTCATCGCTTTGGCTGAACGTCACAGTATAAGAGCCCAGAGCGTAACCCGTCCACAGGCCGTGGCGGAGTAGCGCAGTTGGAAGCGCCCTCGCTTCCCATGCCAAAGGTCGCGGGATCGATCCCCGCGTCCTCCACAGGCGAATATATTTTTTAATCCTTTATATTAAGTTCGCTGCCACGCATATAAAGGATTTACAGTGAAAAGCTTTGTTTTTACGGGTTATACTTATTGGTCAGCCAAGTCACGCCTGTGTATAGTGCGGGACGAGTCTGGCGAGGGAGTTAAGGGATACCAACACGGAGGCTTGGTACTCTTTGGTTTTTTTTCGGTAAAGTTACGTAGGTAAAAATAATAATAATAAAATAAACTAATAATAAATGAAAATTACTTGATTGAAATCACGACGTTTCGGAGGCAACACAAGTCTCCGTCTTCAGGTGGGACCGTCACAGCTAGATTTACTGTATCAAGTGAAGAGAAATCCAAGAGACAAGATCTTAAATATTGGTTAAGGGGAGGGGGGAGGAGCTTATCTAAATGTGGCAGTCAGGGACTGGGAGGGGGGCGGGGCTAGAAGGGAAGGGGGCGGGGCTAGAAGGGAAGTTCCAAATGAAGAACGTCCACAGGAGTCACGGCCGATGTTGGCTGCCAAAACCAAACAGCAGCGCTGCTAAACGCCGGGGATGTCAACAACTCGGTAAAATAGACTAGTACGTGTCAAATAACACGGTACAAATATGCGTAGTTCGGAGGCTTGGTTTGACTTTAATTTGTAGACAAGCTTCCCCTGCCCGCGTTCACACCACGGCGGACATCTGTACAACACGGTGGGCTCACACTGCACCCCAGGACGACCTCTTTGTCCCCACACCTCACACCTGAGCCTACGCATTCCCAAACACCACACACACACAAGGCACGTGTTTAGCCTCAGCTGGCGTTCACCACCCACTGGTTGGGCTACACTCACAAGACAGCCGACGTCGGGGGCAGCCCTCGGGGGCAGCCCTCGGGGGCAGCCGTTATCCTTTGGGGGGGGGGGGGGGATTGACACTTTGTTTTCTGCAGTCCTTTCTAATTTTCAATCACCGGCTTTCCCCATTACAGGTGGACCCCACCCTCCATTGTATTCTGCCTTGCCACTTACACTGGCCTACAGTCGAACTGTACGAATTCTGGGTCATTGAGAATGAAAATGATGCTTAATATTGTTGATTGTCTCTCGTTTTCAAGCTATGCTACTGGATCAGTGTATACGACCCTTGACTTTGGAATGGCGGAGGATAAGTGAGTTATAAAGGGAAGAGATCTCAATTTAAACCAGAAATGACAAAAATACATCTTTGACTGGATCTCAATGAATAAATGTATAACTGGGTTTGGACAGTACTTGCTTTTTGAGCAAAACAATGAATGATGCAATCTGAACCTGGTATTGCATTATGCATTATGGATTATTCCTAGAAGTCATGGATGATGCAATCATAACTCGGCTAACATCCCTCTGCTGAACAAATTGCCCGAAATCAGCTCTAGAAATCATGCAGTGTCGTGCTCTCTTATTTGTCAGTGTTTGATTTTGCAAAGGGACACATTTCTGTTTCGCTAAAGTGAGCAGAGATGCCTCGTACTTGTGTGAACAAAGCAGATAACGTCTGCTAAGTTTGTGGTGAAGTGACTTTTGCATCACAAAAGCGCAGCATAACCACTATGGTTAAGCAAGCCTATCACCTTCATTTTGACTGCAAAATTGGAGATCAGGACAAGATGCGGGCACTACACACATGCTGAAACACTTGTGCAACAAATCTTCGCCAGTGGTTGAACAGGAAAAAGGAAATCTATGCCTTTTGCAGTGCCAATGATTTGGAGAGAGCCAATAGATCATATCAACGATTGTTACTTCTGCACGGCGCCTCGAGTTGTGAAATGTGTGTCAAAGAAGAAAAAGTGGACTGTGCATTATCCAAACATTCTATCGGCCATACTCCCAGTACCCTACGGAGAAGGACTGATGGTTCCTGATGCACCAGAATCATTCTCACTTGAGTCATACGAGGAAAAGGATGAAACTTCTGGTCCTGAACCATCAAGGTCACATGATCCAGATTTTCTCCCATCCTCCTCCTCTGAACAACTCTTCATAACACAAGGTCAACTGAAGGACCTTGTCAGGGATCTGGAACTACCCAAGAGTAAGGCAAAGCTGTTGGGCTCCAGGCTGCAGCAATGGAATCTCCTGGCAGGTGATGTTAGGGTTTCTATGTTCCGTGACCGTCAAAAGGATCTTGTCCCATTCTTCTTCATGGAAGGTGATCTTGTCGCCTGCAAAAACACCGATGGTGTGATGGCAGCCCTCAACATCGTTCATGATCCAGATGAGTGGAGACTGTTCATTGATTCATCGAAGATGAGTCTTAAAGCTGTTTTGCTGCATCATGGAAATGTTTTGCCATCAATTCCAGTTGGTCATGCAGTTCATATGAAGGAAACCTATGACAACATGACACGACTTTTGAGGTGCATAAACTATGACCAACATCAGTGGCAGCTTTTTGGCGATTTGAAGGCTGTTGCTCTCTTGCTTGGTCTGCAGACTGGATACACAAAGTACCGCTGCTTTCTCTGCCAATGGGATAGTGGTGCGAGAGATTCCCACTACATCAAGATAGATTGGCCACTCCGACAGTCATTGGAGCCTGGGAGGAAAAGTGTTCAGCATCCACCACTTGTTGAATCAAGTAAGATTGTGTTACCACCCTTCCACATCCAGCTGGGTCTGATGAAGAACTGTGTCAAAGCCATGGACAAAACACAAGCAGCTTTCAAGTACCTCCGTGGAAAATTTCCAAAGTTAAGTGAAGCTAAGATAAAGGAAGGTGCCTTTGTTGGTCATCAGATTTGTGAACTCCTCTGAGATGGTGCATTTGACAGTGAACTGCGTGGCAAGGAAAAGACGGCATGGAAAGCCTTCCAGTTATTGTCAACACATTTTCTCGGATACAACTACAGGGAGTTGGTGGAAAACCTCCTCAAGGCATTCAAAAGCGTTGGTTGCAACATGTCACTAACAATACATTGTTTGCCCTCTCATCGAGATGTTTTCCCTCTGAACTGCGGAGCAGCGAGCGATGAGCATGGCGAGCGATGTCACGAGGACATTGCGACAGTGGAGAAACGCTCTCAGGGCAAATGAAGTCAATCAATGCTTGCAGACTATGGCTGGACAGTGCCAAGAGATTATCCATATAATGAATACAAGAGACAAGCAAGAAGCTACGAGTAGACACTGAACAAGGACTCGACTATGTACTTATGTTTCATAATACATTTTATTTATATAACCCTTTTGCTTATTTGTAAAGTGTTACGTGAACAGGATAGGTGCCATGTTATTATGTAAAGCACCCATAAACACATGTAAAGGCCTAGGTTTACAATGTATGAGTAAAACTCTGATATCTACACAATATACATAGACGTACTATGTAAAAACTTCAATATATTGGGAACAGTGTCCAATCATCATTAGACCGCCTTTGCCAGTGCCAAAATATAATAATAGGGCTTTTCCCCTTTTTTATGGCAACAAAACTGAAACCTTTTTGCAAGGAATCATGTCTGCAAACAAAAAACAATCTTATTCTTGGTTCTTTCGGTAAAGTCACGTAGAAGGGAAATAATAAAATAATAAAAACATAATTTCCCTTCTACCGAAAGAACCAAGAATATGAATCCCTGCAGTCACGAAAGCTTTAAATAAATTAAAAACAATCACTTGTTTTAATTGTCATATTTGAATTCAGCACATCAAAATCCATAACGAGCAGCGCATTTCATCCCTGAAGCAGACGACGTCTAAAACATTGTAGACCACTGTGATCAGCGCCATGTGACAACAGGCCGGACTTAGTATTCGTGGAACGGGGCATCGCGTCTTTACACGTTGAACTTAGACCCACAGCCGCACGCTACCACTGCTAAGTTTCTCACGTTCCATGTGTGCATCATCAGGTATCTGCTGCTGCTGCTGCTACGGTTTGTGCAGTGGATGATGAGATTTATGTTGGAGCGTGAGCAGCTTCCTGGGAGATCAAACCCCAGGGGGGGGGGGAAAAATCCGCATTTGGTTCTCACCTCGTGACACGCGGCAGTTCATGCCTGAGAGCTCTACCCACTCCTACAAGGCACCCTCCTCAGGGTTCGCCCTGCGACACCTCCTACAGCAACGGAATCCGTGGTGACTCTCCGGCGAGGTCCCTGCGATATTCGGTTCGCCTTCTGCTAAGGACTCCGAGGTCAAGGCTCAGTTCCTGCGGGGCTGGTCGGGATTTTTGCCAGTGTGCAGATCGCACGCTTTGGAACGTTTTTCTAATAATTATACAATCATCTTCTTGGTTCTTTCGGTAAAGTCACGTAGAAGTAATATAATAATAAAAATAAAACGTAATTATTATATTACTTATTATATTATTTTATTATGTTTTATTTGTATTACTTCCCTTCTACGTGACTTTACTGAAAGAACCAAGAAGATGAATCCCTGCAGTCACGAAAGCTTTAAATCGAAATCATACATTCATGAGTCGTTCGATATATTTATTTTATTTTATTAATTTTAATTTCATTTTTACCTACGTGACTTTACCGAAAAAACTAAGAGTATGTTTAAGTTAGGTCTTGAAACCCCAACTCTTACAATTGCCATTTACCCAGCTAGTTCTGTTTATTTTGTGGCTTTCCATACACGGTGGCGCATTGGTGGGGTCTACGAATGAAATGTCTGAAATGGCTTGACCTCGGTCACTGCACGTGGGGGCCACGCTGCACGTGGTGGTCACTCTGCACGTGGTGGCCACGCTGCACGTGGTGGTCACGCTGCACGTGGTGGTCACTCTGCACGTGGTGGTCACGCTGCAGGTGGTGGTCACTCTGCACGTGGTGGTCACTCTGCACGTGGTGGCCACGCTGCACGTGGTGGTCACGCTGCACGTGGTGGTCACTCTGCACGTGGTGGTCACGCTGCAGGTGGTGGTCACTCTGCACGTGGTGGTCACTCTGCACGTGGTGGCCACGCTGCACGTGGTGGTCACGCTGCAGGTGGTGGTCACTCTGCACGTGGTGGTCACTCTGCACGTGGTGGCCACGCTGCACGTGGTGGTCACGCTGCACGTGGTGGTCACTCTGCACGTGGTGGCCACGCTGCACGTGGTGGTCACTCTGCACGTGGTGGTCACTTTGCACGTGGTGGTCACTCTGCACGTGGTGGTCACGCTGCACGTGGTGGTCACGCTGCACGTGGTGGTCACTCTGCACGTGGTGGTCACTCTGCACGTGGTGGTCACTCTGCACGTGGTGGTCACGCTGCACGTGGTGGTCACTCTGCACGTGGTGGCCACGCTGCACGTGGTGGTCACGCTGCACGTGGTGGCCACGCTGCACGTGGTGGTCACTCTGCACGTGGTGGTCTCGCTGCACGTGGTGGTCACTCTGCACGTGGTGGTCACGCTGCACGTGGTGGCAACGCTGCACGTGGTGGTCACTCTGCACGTGGTGGTCTCGCTGCACGTGGTGGTCACTCTGCACGTAGTGGTCACTCTGCACGTGGTGGTCACGCTGCACGTGGTGGTCACTCTGCACGTGGCCACCACGTTGCACGTGGTGGCCACGCTGCACGTGGTGGTCACTGCACGTGGTGGTCACGCTGCACGTGGTGGTCACTCTGCACGTGGTGGTCACGCTGCACGTGGCCACCACGTTGCACGTGGTGGCCACGCTGCACGTGGTGGTCACGCTGCACGTGGTGGTCACTCTGCACATGGTGGTCACACTGCACGTGGTGGTCACTCTGCACGTGGTGGTCACTCTGCACATGGTGGTCACTCTGCACATGGTGGTCACACTGCACGTGGTGGTCACTCTGCACGTGGTGGCCACGCTGCACGTGGTGGTCACGCTGCACGTGGTGGTCACGCTGCACGTGGTGGCCACTCTGCACATGGTGGTCACTCTGCACGTGGTGGTCACTCTGCACGTGGTGGTCACGCTGCACGTGGTGGTCACTCTGCACGTGGTGGTCACGCTGCACGTGGTGGTCACTCTGCACGTGGTGGTCACGCTGCACATGGTGGTCACTCTGCACGTGGTGGCCACGCTGCACGTGGTGGTCACGCTGCACGTGGTGGTCACTCTGCACGTGGTGGTCACGCTGCACATGGTGGTCACTCTGCACGTGGTGGTCACGCTGCACGTGGTGGCCACGCTGCACGTGGTGGTCACTCTGCACGTGGTGGTCACTCTGCACGTGGTGGTCACGTTGCACGTGGTGGTCACGCTGCACGTGGTGGTCACACTGCACGTGGTGGTCACGCTGCACGTGGTGGTCACGCTGCACGTGGTGGTCACTCTGCACGTGGTGGTCACGCTGCACATGGTGGTCACTCTGCACGTGGTGGCCACGCTGCACGTGGTGGTCACTCTGCACGTGGTGGTCACGCTGCACGTGGTGGTCACACTGCACGTGGTGGTCACTCTGCACGTGGTGGTCACGCTGCACGTGGTGGTCACGCTGCACGTGGTGGTCACTCTGCACGTGGTGGTCACGCTGCACGTGGTGGCCACGCTGCACGTGGTGGTCACGCTGCACGTGGTGGCCACGTTGCACGTGGTGGCCACGCTGCACGTGGTGGTCACTCTGCACGTGGTGGCCACGCTGCACGTGATGGTCACGCCGCACGTGGTGGTCACGCTGCACGTGGTGGTCACGCTGCACGTGGTGGTCACTCTGCACGTGATGGTCACGCCGCACGTGGTGGTCACTCTGCACGTGATGGTCACGCCGCACGTGGTGGTCACTCTGCACGTGGTGGTCACGCTGCACGTGGTGGTCACGCTGCACGTGGTGACCACGCTGCACGTGGTGGCCACGCTGCACGTGGTGAAGCTGCACGTGGTGGTCACGCTGCACGTGGTGGTCACGTTGCACGTGGCTGCCTTGAATCCAGCAGTGTCGAGGCAGCCGTGAGGGTTGGTGGGTCACCGCACAGATGGGGCGTGAAACTCTACCTCGCTACCCGTGAGCATCGAGGAGAAGCCGTACCCCTGGCTCGCCAGGAGTTAAGCAGTGCAGCAAGTTGACGAATCGCCATCTGTTTCCATCTGTGCGGCAGCACCCTTCGCGTAAGGCGTGGGTTTTCTCTGGGAGCTCCGCTTTCCTTCCACTTAAAATAAAAAAACAACGCAGCGGCATGACCCTCCTGATAAACAGTTCTGCGACTCAGCGTGGTCTTCTGGGATAGATGAGTCAATTATTATAGTACTGTACTTTATTATCCTGCAGTACTTTATTATACTGCATCACAGTGCCGTGCTGCATTATTACAGTGCGGTGTTGTAGTACTGGCCTGTAGCATTATTAGCAGTCAACCACTGCAGCTGCGAGTGGTAAATCGTGACGATTCATTCAATCTGATTGAGAACTTTATCATAAGAATTGAGCAACGCCCTTGGTTTACCCAGGAAAGCCTCGGCGAGTCTCAAGACCCATCTTCAAGAGGGTGCTGTGCTACGTTGTGCAATGTTGTATTGGAGGGCGGGGTCGCTGTGGGCTGGGTCTGTTCTTGCCGTTGTCACGATACTTTGCCCGATCTTAAGAGTTGGTGTGCCTATGTAATTAGAACTCACAGTGTATGCCTTTACCTATTTGACGTATTTATTTTTTCAGTGCAGTGTTTGCCTTCATAAACACTTTGCACTCATATCGTGTTTTTTTTTGTTCTGTACTGGTTGCTGATGTTGTCAGCTTCTGATCCCGTGCGCCCGACTGGGACATCTGTGAAAAATTAGGTTTGTAACTCATCGGATGCCTCGTGCAAAGTAAATACTAGATTCTGACATGTAGGGACATTGATCATTAATACAGTTTTGTTGGGTTAGATCGCTTAAGTATGAATGTGTCGTAAGCCTCCACCACCCGACACGGCCAGCGAGGCTTGTCACGAAAACAGCGCATCGATTAGTTGCTACTACAGCCCACCGGTGCGTTGGAGAATAAATCCACACCAGATTTGAAGTTTTCGTGACTGCAAGCATCCATACTCTTTGGTTGTTTCGGTAAAGTCACGTAGGTGAAAACAAAACAAAATAAAAATAAAACAACTGATTTAATTTAGTTGTTTTATTTCATTTTCACCTACGTAACTTTACCGAAACAACCAAAGAGTATAAATCCATTTGCTGCTTTGTGTGTTCTTTAGTTTGTTTTCCATCCCCCCCGCATCTCCGATATAGCACGGTTGGCTACGTACGGTGCGAAAGAAGTTTAACGCACATGCATACAGCGGCAATACAATCGCGGGTGGGACGAACGAAGCCACCCAGTTGCTGTACTGCACAGCGCTCCCAGTGCGTTGTGTCGACTGGGAGCGAATTCGCAAACAAGAAAACAAAAACATCTCCATGTGATCCGCCAAACGTGGGACCATAACATCATCATCATCGCCGTCAACAACATCACCACCAACGCCATAGCCATCATCATCAGCAGCATCATCAACATCACCACCAATACTATAGCCATCATCATCAGCAGCATCAGCAGCAGCATCAACAACAAAATCATCATCATCATCAACATCATCAACATCACCAGGAGCATCAGCAACATCAACAACATCATCAACATCATCAGCAGCATCAACATCATCATCATCTTCTTGGTTCTTTCGGTAAAGTCACGTAGAAGGGAAGTAATAAAATAATACAAATAAAACATAATAAAATAATATATTATTATATTATATATTATTATATTATTTTATCATATTATTATATTATTTTATTATGTTTATTTTTATTATTTTATTACTTCCCTTCTACGTGACTTTACCGAAGGAACCAAGAAGATGAATCCCTGCAGTCACGAAAGCTTTAAATCGAAATCATCATCATCGCCATAGCCATCCCTCCCCCAAAATAGAGACTGCTCCACCCCGTAACTCAGGCGCTGCGCATCTAAAATAGAGACCCGTAAACACGCGCGCGCGTGCACACGCGTCTGTCCGCGCTCGCGAGCGCACGGCCACCAACACCCGCGTCGATTCATCAGGAGCGGTCCCGGGCCTCCCCCTAGGTCGACTCGGCCTCAAATGAGCAAAGCACCTGGCTGCGGGGTGCGGTAGACATCGCTCGTACGAGGGAGACAAAGGCGGGCGGGCGTGGTGCTGTGCTACCACCACCACCACCACCCGCTCCTTCGCGTGCCGTGACGCTAACAGCACTTGCCCCCAGCGGCATCTGAAGGCTACATGGGGGATACGTGCCTTTGTATGATCATACAGCACGGTAATTTATTCCCGGTTAGAAGTGAATTCTGACCCGGCTCTGGGCCACCCCTAGATCAACTCGGCCTTAAGTAGGCAGGTGACTTGGTGCTGCGTGTAACGATCAGGGGGAGGGGGGAGACAAAGGCGGCCAGGACGTAACACTCGCCAGCACCTCCGTCCTCTCGTGCGCCCTGCCGGCCGGCCTTAATAGGTGCTCGCTAACAGCGCTTGCACTTGAGCCAGGCGATATCCGATGGATCGTTATCTTTCCATGTGATGTATCACAAAGACAAAGTTCCCCCGGTACAGCCTTTAACACACTGTTGGGGCAAGTGCACCTATGAAGGCCGGCACGGCGCGCGAGGTGGCGGGTGGCGAGCACCACGCCCGGCCGCCTTTGTCTCTCTAGTGTCGATGTAACTACACACTACACCAGGTACTCATTTCAGGCTGAGTCGACCTAGGGGAGTCTCAGGAGCCGGTTCAGATAATCTTCACTGGTGTTGGCCGTGAGCGGTGATCGGACCCGGGTCGCCGGGTTCGTAGCGCAGTGCGCCCACCGCTACACCACCGCTCCCCACAAAGTAATGTCCACACACGCACACACACAGAGTGGCGTTATTAGGGGCCAAATCCAGGAGGTTTCCATTCGATCCGGATCTCTCCGCCACTCATAAAAGATCACCCACACGCCCGGCACCACCACGTCCAGTAATCCTTCTCGTCACGTGTCTACTCGCAGCATTAATGGCTTGTGTTCCAGCATCGGTTCCGTGATGGTTCCATATGGCGTTGACTTCCGGTACAACTATTCCAATGCAGGTGCTGTCATGGTTCAAACATGTACCGAGTTCCCAAAATGTCTTGTTCCATCCTGGGATTCAGAGTCACGGCCCCATTCCAGGTGCCATCATGGGTCATGTGATGAGTTCCGATGTCTCGTTCCACCGCACTTTCTGTGATGGCTCCCCCAGTGGCGGTCTTCCACCCGCGGGTTTCCACCACGGTTCGAACTTCGCTCCGACTTGCAGATCCTTCCACGGCCGTCGCCTCCTCGCTCCGCCACGACCTTCATCAGCACACCCCCCCCCCCCTCTCGTCCACCCCACCCACCCCCCACCTCGTCAACTCCATCAACTGCATGACCCCTTGCGTCGTTCCATGTCGCGACCCTGTAGGAGGAGGTGGGGGCGGGCGGGGGGGGCGGAGGGGTCAGTGATTGAATTGAACCGAGGTTTCGTTCGAGAAGTGAATGATTCAATAATGCGACGATCTTAGTGAATTGTTCAGTCTCTCGGGTTTTTTCGGTGAAGTCACGTAGGTAAAAAATACAATTAGAAGTTAATAAAATAAAAATCACGACGTTTCGGAGGCAACACAAGTCTCCGTCATCAGGTGGGACCGTCACAGCTAAAATTACTGCAGTAATATTTAGCTGTGACGGTCCGAAACGTCGTGATTTATTATTTTATTAATTAATTTTATTTCCATTATTACTTTTATTAACTTCTAATTTTATTATTTTTTACCTACGTGACTTTACCGAAAAACCTGAGAGTATGAATCATTGCAGTCACGAAAGCTTCAAATCTAGAATTAATTATTCAGTCATTCAATCCGTCACACTGTTCGCCAATCAGTCATGCACACAGTCGGTCAATTAGTACGACATTAATTCATTCGGTTAATTACCGCTTTCGTAGTCCACGCGGTCAATTAGTAAATCATGAAAAATCATTCGGCAAATTACGAAATCGGTCAGTGAGTCATTCACTCAGACAATGACTAAGTCGGTCATGGATCGGGTATACGATCGTTGGATACATTCCGTACCACCCAATTCGATCTTTGGATTAGGTATTCACTCATTCAGGCATGAGTCGACCGTTCACTCATTCAATCGCTCACTATTGAATGGAAGGAAACATCTATAATAGGCGACGTTTCGGGCAACGGCCGTCCTCTAGAGTCCACAGAGAGGCCAGCAAAGAGACAGAGTTGACTGCGCGTGTGCGCCACCGCGAACGCATCACCACCACCACAACCACCACCATCACCATCACCACCACCACCATCACCACCACCACCACCACAACCACCACCATCACCACAACCACCACCACCATCACCACCACCATCACCACCATCACCATCACCACAACCATCACCACCACCACTACCACTACCAGATGCCTTGTTGAATGAACTACTACTTGTTGTTGTTGTTGTGGTGTTTAGTTTGTGGTCCTTCCCCCGCACCTCCAATTAGCACGGTTGGCTACGTACGGTGCAAAAGAAGTTCAACGTGCATACAGCCAAGTCACTCGTTCCTTAGTCCGACGCACCGATCATTTCATTAACAGACCTTCATCAATGAACTTCTAGACGAAGGCTTATTCAAGGCATATGTCACGGGGGATATTTGACCATACTTCACCGCGCCGGTCTATGCGGGGTTGGCGAGGTGGTCAGGCGCCAGTCTCGGGCTAAGACATCACTCGCACTGACGGCCAAAGTCCCCCAGCCCGCTGGCGCTGGGCGCTAATCGCTGCGCCACCGCTCTCCCGGCCAGCGCGTCATTCCGTAATTCATTCCTGGCGTGTCATTCCGTGAGCAATTCATTCAATGACTTGGTCATTCACTCCGCCTTCTCGCGAGGCGTGCCTGCGAGCAGCGCCTATGGGTGTCGAGAGGAGGCGTGGTGGGTAACGGTGGTGATGCTGACGGTGGAGAGGATGATGATGATGATGGTAGTGGATGTGGTGATGGTGGTGGCGATAGTGGTGCTGATGATGATGGTGGTGGTTTCCGATGGTGGTGGTGGTGCCGATGGTGGTGGTGGTGCCGTTGGTGGTGGTACCGATGGTGGTGGTGATTGTACGGATGGTGGTGATAGTGATGATGGTGCCGGTGATGGTGTCGGTAATGGTGATGGTGTTAGTGGTGCCGATGGAGGTGGTGGTGGTTGCGGATGGTGGTGATGGTATCGATGGTGGTAATAGTCATGTTGGTGATGGTGCCGGTGATGGTGCCGGTGCTGGTGATGGTGCCGATGGTGATGATGGTGATGGTGCCGGTGATGGTGGTGGCGCATGCCCCGTGTCTATATCGAGCCGCCTCCTCCTGTCGCCTCGCGAGATCTGTCCCAGCCCCAGCAGGTGCCGAGTATTATTAGGGGCGCGCGCGCAGTGCACGCGAACAGGTGCCAGCCCCCCCCCCCCACAAACATAGCCCCTCCCCCCGCCCCCCCCCCACAAACATCGCCCCCCCCCTCGCCCCCCACAAACATAGCTTCTCCCCCTCGACCCCCCCCACAAACATAGCCCCTCCCCTCGACCCCCCCCCCCCCACAAACATAGCCCCTCCCCTCGACCCCCCCCCACAAACATAGCCCCTCCCCTCGACCCCCACAAACATAGCCCCTCCCCTCGACCCCCCCCCACAAACATAGCCCCTCCCCTCGACCCCCCTCACAAACATAGCCCCTCCCCTCGACCCCCCTCACAAACATAGCCCCTCCCCTCGACCCCCCTCACAAACATAGCCCCTCCCCTCGAAACCCCCCCCCCCCCCAAGGAGGGGGTCGAGGGAGTTGCTTCACAAAACTTCACCTCTTGAGAGACCGCAGCTCCACCAGTCGACGCGGTGATGGCGATGATGGTGGTGGTGGTGGTGATGATGATGGTGGTGACGATGGTGGTGGTGGTGATGATGATGGTGATGGTGGTGATGATGGTGGTGGTGATGATGATGGTGGTGGTGGTGGTGATGATGGTGGTGGTGGTGGTGATGATGATGGTGGTGGTGGTGATGATGATGGTGGTGGTGATGATGATGGTGGTGGTGATGATGATGGTGATGGTGGTGATGATGGTGGTGGTGATGATGATGGTGGTGGTGGTGGTGGTGATGATGATGGTGGTGGTGGTGATGATGATGGTGGTGGTGATGATGATGGTGGTGGTGATGATGATGATGATGATGGTGATGATGATGGTGGTGGTGATGATGATGGTGGTGACGATGGTGGTGGTGATGGTGGTGATGATGATGATGATAGTGGTGGTGATGATGGTGGTGGTGGTGATGATGATGGTGATGGTGGTGATGATGGTGGTGGTGATGATGATGGTGGTGGTGGTGGTGATGATGGTGGTGGTGGTGGTGGTGATGATGGTGGTGGTGGTGATGATGATGGTGGTGACGATGGTGGTGGTGATGATGATGATGGTGGTGGTGATGCTGGTGGTAGTGATGATGGTGGTGGTGATGATGATGATGGTGGTGGTGATGATGATGATGGTGGTGGTGATGATGATGATGGTGGTGATGATGATGATGGTGGTGGTGATGATGATGGTGGTGATGATGATGGTGGTGGTGATGATGGTGGTGACGATGGTGGCGATGATGGTGGTGATGATGATGATGATGATGGTGGTGGTGATGATGGTGGTGGTGACGATGATGGTGGTGGTGATGATGATGGTGGTGGTGGTGATGATGATGGTGGTGACGATGGTGGCGATGATGATGGTGGTGATGATGATGATGGTGGTGATGATGATGGTGGTGGTGGCGGTGGTGGTGATGATGATGGTGGTGATGGTGATGATGATGGTGGTGGTGATGATGATGGTGGTGACGATGGTGGCGATGATGGTGGTGATGATGATGATGGTGGTGGTGATGATGGTGGCGATGATGGCGATAATAATGATGATGGTGGTGATCATGATGATGGTGGTGGTGATGATGATGGTGGTGGTGGTGGTGATGATCATGATGGTAGTGGTGATGATGGTGGTGATGATGATGGTGGCGATGATGCTGGTGATGATGGTGGCGATGATGGCGATGATGGCGGTGATGGTGGCGGTGATGGTGGCGGTGATGGTGGCGGTGATGTTGGCGGTGATGGTATCAGCCAATTCGTTGAGCTATCATTGTTGATGGCCAGGTGACTTCTGTGAAAGAAGCTCATGGCTCAGCGGCGGGCTTTACCTGGTCAAATAAAATAGTTGAGTGATGCGTCTATATGTTGATGTTTTAGTGATGTGTTTACCTTTCCTGTACTTTGCACTCCTATCCGTCTTTCTGTATTGTTTGTTTGTTGTTGTTGATGTTGCTCATCGGATTCTTCTAGGAAGAATACAGATCATGATTGTGATTCCCTTCACCCCCTGCGCCTCCACCTCTTCCTCCTCCACCTCCTCCTCCACCACCTCCTCCACCTCCTCCTCCACCACCTCCACCACTATCTCTTCCTTCTCCACCTTCTCCTCCACCACCTCCTCCACCTCCTCCACCACCTCCACTATCTCTTCCTCCTCCACCTTCTCCTCCACCACCTCCTCCACCACCTCTTCCACCTCCTCTTCCACCACTATCTCTTCTTCCTCAACCGTCTCCTCCACCACCTCCTCCACCTCCTCCACCACCTCCACTATCTCTTCCTCCACCTTTTCCTCCTCAACCTTCTCCTCCACCACCTCCTCCACCTCTTCCACCTCCTCCACTATCTCTTCTTCCACCTTTTCCTCCTCAACCTTCTCATCCACCACCTCCTCCACCTCCTCCACCACCTCCACTATCTCTTCCTCCTCCACCTTCTCCTCCTCCTCCACCACCTCCTCCACCACCTCTTCCACCTCCTCCTCCACCACTTCCACCACTATCTCTTCCTCCTCAACCGTCTCCTCCACCACCTCCTCCACCTCCTCCACCACCTCCACTATCTCTTCCTCCACCTTTTCCTCCTCCACCACCTCCTCCACCTCCTCCTCCACCACCTCCACCACTATCTCTTCCTCCTCAACCTTCTCCTCCACCACCTCCTCCACCTCCTCCACCACCTCCATTATCTCTTCCTCCACCTTTTCCTCCTCCACCACCTCCTCCACCTCCTCCTCCACCACCTCCACCACTATATCTTCCTCCTCAACCATCTCCTCCACCACCTCCTCCACCTCCTCCACCACCTCCACTATCTCTTTCTCCACCTTTTCCTCCTCCTCCACCACCTCCTCCACCTCCTCCTCCACCACCTCCACCACTATCTCTTCCTCCTCCACCTTCTCCTCCACCACCTCCTCCACCTCCTCCACTATCTCTTCCTCCACCTTTTCCTCCTCCACCTTCTCCACCTCCTCCACCACCTCCTCCACCTCCTCCACCACCTCCTCCACCACCTCCTCCGCCTCCTCCACCTCCTCCACTATCTCTTCCTCCACCTTTTCCTCCTCCTTACATTAATCAGCATCATCATCATCATCGGGCGATTTGCCACAACAGTGAAGCCATCCGCCTGCTTCCCGTCTTAATTAGACCCCCAGAACGACGTCATCAATTGGACCCAACACGCGCAGAGATCAGAGGCGGAGGGGGGGGGTATTGTAATTATATAATAGATTAGTAATTAGCTAATTGGTATGTGTTTCCTTTATAAGGAATTGTAGTTGTAAGATGTGTTACTTAATGATACGCTTCCAGGCTGCACTAAGCCTGTGTCGGAGCAGTTAAAATAATTTACACTGCTCTCAATTTCAATGGATCCTCGAATTAGTCTCGGCCAGTAGTATTAATTCGTTTTACACAACACTTCAGCATTATCAACATCAATTGAGTGTCCTTGTTGGCAAGCATGCTCTGAAACTGCCGACAGTTGTGTTTGAGAGTATTTCATATTTATTTGGTGTTTTTAAGTCTTACGCTAATGTCACCTCCCGTCTGACCAATATAGCATCTGCCACACACGTAATTAATCCGATACACACCTTCTGTTGATAACTTAGGCAATTCATTTTTTGTGCAAGATATAGCAAGATACATGCCATTGCGGCCTAGAAGTGTATTATTAAGTAATACATCTTACAACTACAATGAATTGTAGAGGAAACACATACCAATTAACTGATTACTAATCTATTATATAGTACAATACCCTCCCTCCTCCGCCTCTGATCTTTGCGCGTGATGGGTCCAATTGATGACGTCGTTCTGGGGGTCTAATTAAGACGGGAAGCAGGCGGATGGCTTCACTGTTGTGGCAAATCGCCCGACGATGATGATGATGTTGGTTAATGTAAGTGCCAGCGACACGTCGCGGTACGCAAATGGCAAACGTTGTTGATTTACTCTCCAACACACCGGTGAGCTGAAGTAGTCAACTATTTGGCGAGTTTTGTTTACGTGGCAGATCCCTTACTAATTGGCTGTGTTGGATTGTGGAGGCTTACGACACATTTATACCCTACGCGATCTAACCCAAAAACCTTTATTATTCATGGAAGTCCATTTTTACCATGGGAGTCCAGTTTACCATGAAAGTCCAGTTTACCATGGGAGTCCAGTTCACCATACAAGTCCGTTTTACCATGGGAGTCCAGTTTACCATGGGAGTCCCGTTTACCATGGCAGTCCAATTTACCATATAAGTGCAGTTGACCATGGTAGTCCAGTTTACCATGGGAGTCCAGTTTACCATCTAAGTGCAGTTGACCATGGGAGTCCAGTTCACCATGGGCAGGGGTCGGCAACCAAGACACTGGAATTCGTGATGGAACCACGACAGAGTACGTGGTGGTGGAAACAAGACATCTGAACTCACCGCGGAGGCAACGATGAAACCTTTAATGCCGGGGCTCGGCAAGCCGGAGGGGGATCCAGAGCCGCTTGCGGTGGCTCCTCAAGGAACTCCGTTTCGTGACCGTTATTCATTAATTCATGAAGGAACGGCCACCAACACCACCAGCACCACGTGCAAAGTGCATTGAAGGCTCTTGAAATATTCCTGGGGTTTTTTTGTTTTTACCGAAATCGAAAGAAACAGTGGCTATTGTTGTTGTTGTTGCTCTGGTTGTCGATCCCCATGCACTATGCGGAACCATCTCCGGCCGCACCATCAGATCCATCATCAACTGCACCATCAAAACCATCATCAACCTCACCATCAGATCCATCATCAACTGCACCATCAGAACCATCATCAACTGCACCATCAGATCCATCATCAACCTCACCATCAGATCCATCATCAACTGCACCATCAGATCCATCATCAACTGCACCATCAGATCCATCATCAACTGCACCATCAGAACCATCATCAACCTCACCATCAGATCCATCATCAACTGCACCATCAGATCCATCATCAACTGCACCATCAGAACCATCATCAACTGCACCATCAGATCCATCATCAACCTCACCATCAGATCCATCATCAACTGCACCATCAGATCCATCATCAACTGCACCAT
This sequence comes from Lethenteron reissneri, assembly GCF_015708825.2. Classification (NCBI taxonomy): domain Eukaryota; kingdom Metazoa; phylum Chordata; class Hyperoartia; order Petromyzontiformes; family Petromyzontidae; genus Lethenteron; species Lethenteron reissneri. Next base: position 5,312,928 of record NC_083839.1, read on the forward strand.
CAGAACCATCATCAACTGCACCATCAGATCCATCATCAACCGCACCATCAGATCCATCATCAACCGCACTATCAAATCCATCATAAAACTTACCATCAGATCCATCATCAACTGCACCATCAGAACCATCATCAACTGCACCAACAGATCCATCATCAACTGCACCATCAAATCCATCATCAACCGCACCATCATATCCATCATCAACCTCACCATCAGATCCATCATCAACTGCACCATCAGATCCATCATCAACTGCACCATCAGAACCATCATCAACTGCACCATCAGATCCATCATCAACCGCACTATCAAATCCATCATAAAACTTACCATCAGATCCATCATCAACTGCACCATCAGAACCATCATCAACTGCACCATCAGAACCATCATCAACTGCACCATCAGATCCATCATCAACTGCACCATCATATCCATCATCAACTGCACCATCATATCCATCATCAACTGCACCATCAGATCCATCATCAATTGCACCATCAGATCCATCATCAATTGCACCATCATATCCATCATCAACTGCACCATCAGATCCATCATCAACTGCACCATCAGAACCATCATCAACCTCACCATCAGATCCATCATCAACTGCACCATCAGATCCATCATCAACTGCCCCATCAGAACCATCATCAACCTCACCATCAGAACCATCATCAACTGCACCATCAGAACCATCATCAACTGCACCATCAGATCCATCATCAACTGCACCATCAGAACCATCATCAACTACACCATCAGTACCATCATCAACCTCACCATCAGATCCATCATCAACTGCACCATCAGATCCATCATCAACTGCACCATCAGATCCATCATCAACTGCACCATCAGATTCATTATCAACTGCACCATCAGATCCATCATTAACCTCACCATCAGATCCATCATCAACTGCACCATCAGATCCATCATCAACTGCACCATCAGATCCATCATCAACTGCACCATCATATTCATTATCAACTGCACCATCAGATCCATCATTAACCTCACCATCAGATCCATCATCAACTGCACCATCAGATCCATCATCAACTGCACCATCAGATCCATCATCAACCTCACCATCAGATCCATCATCAACTGCACCATCAGATCCATCATTAACCTCACCATCAGATCCATCATCAACTGCACCATCAGAACCATCATCAACTGCAACATCAGATCCATCATCAACTGCACCATCAGATCCATCATCAACTGCACCATCAGATCCATCATCAACTGCACCATCAGATCCATCATCAACTGCACCATCAGATCCATCATAAACTGCACCATCAGAACCATCATCAACTGCACCATCAAAACCATCATCAACTGCACCATCAGAACCATCATCAATTGCACCATCAGCACCATCATCAACCTCACCATCAGATCCATCATCAACCTCACCATCAGATCCATCATCAACTGCACCATCAAATCCATCATCAACTGCACCATCAGATCCATCATCAACTGCACCATCAGAACCATCATCAACTGCACCATCAGATCCATCATCAACTGCACCATCAGAACCATCATCAACTGCACTATCAGATCCATCATCAACTGCACCATCAGATCCATCATCAACTGCACCATCAGATCCATCATCAACTGCACCAACAGATCCATCATCAACTGCACCATCAGATCCATCATCAACTGCACCATCAGATCCATCATCAACTGCACCAACAGATCCATCATCAACTGCACCATCAAATCCATCATCAACTGCACCATCAGATCCATCATCAACTGCACTATCAGATCCATCATCAACTGCACCATCAGATCAATCATCAACCGCACCAACAGATCCATCATCAACTGCATTATCAGATCCATCATCAACTGCACCATCAGATCCATCATCAACTGCACCATCAGATCCATCATCAACTGCACCAACATATCCATCATCAACTGCACCATCAGATCCATCATCAACTGCACCATCAGAACCATCATCAACTGCACCATCAGATCCATCATCAACCTCATCATCAGATCCATCATCAACTGCACCATCAGCACCATCATCAACCTCACCATCAGAACCATCATCAACTGCACCATCAGATCCATCATCAACTGCACCCTCAGATCCATCATCAAACTCACCATCAGATCCATCATCAACTGCACCATCATCAACTGCACCATCAGATCCATCATCAACTGCACCATCAGATCCATCATCAAACTCACCATCAGATCCATCATCAACCTCACCATCAGATCCATCATCAACTGCACCATCAGAACCATCATCAACTGCACCATCAGATCCATTATCAACTGCACCATCAGATCCATCATCAACTGCACCATCAGATCCATCATCAACTGCACCATCAGATCCATCATCAACTGCACCATCAGAACCATCTCCGGCAATACCGTCAGGACATCACGGTCACCAGGCCAATGCTGCACCATGGCCATGCATCGCAAACTGTGGGACCTTATAGTAAACCCATGGAGATACACAGAGATACATAGAGACCCATAGAGATACATAGAAACCCATAGAGATACATAGAGACTCATAGAGATACATAGAGACCCATAGAGATACATAGAGACTCATAGAGATACATAGAGACCCATAGATATACATAGAGACCCATAGAGACACATTGAGACCCATTAAGATCCATTAAAGACACAGTCACAGTGGTGCGACTGTGTCCAGGCAACCAAAGATATGGACCGCACAGTGAACCCACAGAGACCCAGTGAGATGCACAGAGACTCATAGAGATGCACAGAGACTCATAGAGATACACTGAGCCCTATAGAGACACATAGAACCCACTGTAGTCTGCGTTCCTTCAACGGAGGAGGAGGAGCAGCGAAACTGCGAGCAGCACCTATGAAGGCCGGCACGGCACACGAGGGGTGGGTGGCCAGCACCACGCACCGGCCGCCTTTGTCTCCCCAGTGGCGATGTTTTACACACCGCACCAGGTACTCACTTGAGGCTGAGTCGACCCAGGGGAGGCCCAGGACCGATTCAGATAATCGTCACCGGTGTTGGCCGTGAGCGGGAATCGAACTCGGGTCGCCAGGTTCGTTTCGCTGCGCACTTAACCGCTGCAACACAACTTCCCAAACACACTGACACAAACAAAGACAAAGATCGCCCGTACAGCCTTCACGGGCTGTTTGGGACATGTCCTGTTAGCTAGCACCTAGGACAAAGACACACACACTAGCCATGTTGTGTAGAAACACCTTTACCTACACACACACATCTAAACACACACACATCTAAACATACACACACATATAAACACACACACATCTAAACACATACATACACATCTAAACACACACACACCTAAACACACACACAACAACTGCCATTCACCACTAAGAGAGGGTGACGTCACCACGACGCTTGTGCCAGGCTAGGTGCACCTTGAGGCCACGTGAAGTGTCGAACGCCCGCTGGCAGGAGGTCACGGGGCAGACCCAGCAGGTACCACGGGTCGACTGACTGAGACGACTGGCTGATGCACCACCTGTGCCCCCTACTGTGCTAACTTGCTGTGCTTTAGTCACCCGGCGCTCCGCTCGTTGTTGTGAGCGTCGCTCCTCCGCCCTCTGTTGTTGTTGGAGGGCGACTGCCTCCAACTGCCCAGTAGCGTCCTTCACGAGCCTCCTCCACAGAGGCCGATCTTGACACCGCTGGTACCAGTCATCGGCAAGTCCACTCAGCTCCACGTCCTCCTGTACCACGTCACTCCATCTCTTCTCTAGCCCATGCTGCGCCCGTTTAGCCCCCTCGATCCGGCCGAACAAAAGCTGTTTAGGCATGCGGTGGCTGGGCATGCGGGCTACATGGCCCAGCCAACGCAGCCTTGCCTGCCGGAGGAGCTCACCGATGGGATTTTGTCCAGATCTTTCGAGGATTTGTAAGCTCCTCACACAATCCAGCCTGGTTAAACCCACACACACATATCTAAACACACACATCGAAACCCATACACATCTAAACACACAAAGATACGGGCAGAGATCCCCCGTATAGCCTTAACATACTGTAGGGGCAAGTGCTGTTATCGAGCACCTATGAAGGCCAGAACGATACACGAGGTGATGGGTGGCCAGCACCACGCTCGACCGCCTTTGTCTCCCCAGTGGCGATGTTTACACACGGCACCAGGTACTTATTTCAGGCTGAGTCGACCTAGGGGAGGCCCAGGACCGGTTCAAATAATCGTCACTGGTGTTACCTTGAGCGGGAATCATAGTGTAGCGCACTAACCGCTAGACTACCGCTCCCCACTAAACACAAACACTCATCTAAACACACACACACACCAAGTGGCTTGAGTTTAACCAGCCGAGACCTCAAGAGACCAGGATAGAGTTTCATTTACAAGAGTGAGTGAGTGGCTGAGTGCATGAGCGTGTGGGAGGGTAAGTGAATGAGTGTGTGGGTGGGTGAGTGAACGAGTGAGTGAATGAGCGTGTGGGTGGGTGAGTGAATGAGTGTATGCCTTGGTGAGTAAGTGAATGAGTGTGTGGCTTGGTGAGTGAGTGAATGAGTGTGTGGGTGAGTGAGTGAGTGAATGAGTGTGTGGGTTGGTGAGTGAGTGAATGAATGAGTGTGTAGGTAAGTGAGTGGGCCTGTGAATGAGTGTGTGGGTTGGTGAGTGAATGAGTGTGTGGCTTGGTTAGTGAGTGAATGAGTGAATGAGTGTGTGGGTGGGTGAGTGAGTGAATGAGTGTGTGGGTTGGTGAGTGAGTGAATGAGTATGTGGGTGAGTGAGTAAATGAGTGTGTGGGTGAGTGAGTGGGTCTGTGAATGAGTGTGTGGGTGGGTGAGTGAACGAGTGAGTGAGTGAATGAGTGAGTGAGTGAATGAGTATGTGGGTGGGTGAGTGAACGAGTGTGTGGCTTGGTGAGTGAGTGGGTGTGTAAATGAGTGTGTGGGTGGGTGGGTGAGTGAACGAGTGTGTGGGTGGGTGAGTGAACGAGTGAATGAGTGTGTGGGTGAGTGAGTGAGTGAGTGAGTGAATGAGTGTGTGGGTGGGCGAGTGAACGAGTGAGTGAGTGAATGAGTGTGTGGGTAGATGAGTGAATGAGTGTGTGGGTTGGTGAGTGAATGAGTGTGTGGATGGATGAGTGAATGAGTGTGTGGGTGAGTGAGTGAATGAGTGTGTGGGTGAGTGAGTGAATGAGTGTGTGGGTGGGTGAGTGAACGAGTGAATGAGTGTGTGGGTGAGTGAGTGAGTGAATGAGTGTGTGGGTGGGCGAGTGAACGAGTGAGTGAGTGAATGAGTGTGTGGGTAGATGAGTGAATGAGTGTGTGGGTTGGTGAGTGAATGAGTGTGTGGATGGATGAGTGAATGAGTGTGTGGGTTGGTGGGTGGATGAGTGTGTGGGTGAGTGAACGAGTGAGTGAATGTGTGGGTGGGTGAGTGAATGACTGAGTGGGTGAATGAATGGGTGAGTGGGTTCAAGCTGCTTGAGTTTAACCAGGGGACAACTCAAGAGGCGACCAGTCGCTTTGGCAAAAGTGCCCTCAGGGCATTTGTCTGCTGCCAGACCAATGCCCTCAGGTTAATAACTGCTGCTGCTGTGTAGAATCCCGATTGATTAATTCCGGTGGCACACAATGGCCAATCCACAACATCCACAACCTTTGGTGCCAGGCTAGGTACACATATTGTTTTGTTTTAACCTGGTAGCTCGTGCTTTAGCTGGTCGCTAATGGGTGTTTCTCTTTTCTCAGAAGGAGCGAGCTGGCCGCACACGTGGTGATGATAGCTCAGCCTCGCAGTGGCTGATATCGTCATAATCGTCGTCGTCACCGCACGTGGGAATTTACAGCGGCAGAAGCCAAGCAACGTGACCGCGCGGCGATTATCAGTGTGGAGGAGGACGGAGAAACCTGGAGAGGGTTCCAGGCTGGGACCACCACGGGGAGAGACACGGAGAGAGCACAACGACAGGCATCGCCACGGTCCGGGGTGGAACCCAAGTCTCGCAGGAACACTCACCATCTTGCGTTGGCTGCTCAGGCAGAAGGTGCAGATCGCTCTGGGCGCAGGGTCTCCGTGCCCATTCAACAGCTGCACGTGGCCGCGTCTGCCATGACAGCAAAAGCCAACTCCACTCTCGCCATCATCACCATCATCATCACCATCATCATCACCATCATCCTCGTCCTCCCCACCACCACCACCACCATCGCCATGGCCTTGCCCCTTGAGAAGCACGTTGCCCAGGTGCGAGATGTAACTGGAGGCGAGGCGCAGAGTCTCGATCTTGGAGAGTTTCCTGTCGGCGGGCTCGGTCGGGATGAGCGTCCGCAGTGCGCTGAAGGCGGAGTTCACGCTGTGCGTGCGGTCTCTCTCGCGAGCGTTGGCCGCCTGCCGCTGGCGGCTCGCCCCAGGCAGGGCTCGAGCCCGGCGCCTCCTCCTCCCCACAGCCGTGGCGGAGGAGGAGGAAGAGGGGGATGACGATGATGATGATGAGAGAGATGATGATGATGATGAGAGAGACGACGATGATGATGACATCGCCAGTGGCCTCTTCTTGGCCGATTTCACTGCCGTCATATTTGGCGTTGTCGTGGCGATGATGGTGGTGGTGGTAGTGGAGGTGGTGGCGGCGGCGTTGTTGGAGATATTGGCGGTGTCGCTGCACCGGTCGAGGCCGTCGCTCTCACTGCCACCTTTGTCTCTCTCGGTGTCGGCGGGGTTGGGTGCCCGTTGATCCGAACAGCGAGCCGACCTGGGCATCGCGTTCCGAACCACGCGATCTGTTCCACAGCTCCTCTTGAGACCAGCACCACCAGCAGCAGCAGCGGCAGCCTCGTTCTCGCTCTACAAACTCTCTGTGACTTCGCACTCACTTTGATCTCCGCTCTCTCCAACCTGCGAACCTCCTATCTGACACCCTCTCTCATGTTTATTTTGTTGTTGTGGTTGTTGTTTTGGTTGTTGTTGTTGTTCCCCTACGTCCCCGTCTCTCCGTGTCCCCCCTCTTCCTTCTCGCCGTGGTGCACAAACCTGGCTCCCGTCGCACTCTCAGCCAAAGGGACGCATGGTTGTGTGTCTGTGTGTGTCTCCGTGTGTGTCTCCGTGTGTGTCTCCGTGTGTGTCTTTGTGTGTGTGTCTCCGTGTGTGTCTCTGTGTGTGTCTGTGTGTGTGTGTCTCTGTGTGTGTCTGTGTGTGTGTGTGTCTCTGTGTGTGTGTCTCCGTGTGTGTCTCTGTGTGTGTGTGTCTCTGTGTGTGTGTGTGTCTCTGTGTGTGTGTGTGTCTCTGTGTGTGTCTCCGTGTGTGTCTCTGTGTGTGTCTGTGTGTGTGTGTGTCTCTGTGTGTGTGTGTGTGTCTCCGTGTGTGTCTCTCCGTGTGTGTCTTCGTGTGTCTGTCTGTCTTTGACTCGACGTTTGAGGTGGCTGTGTGTTACGCACGTCTCTTGCGGGTAGGTCTGTCTGTGTGTCTGTCTGTGTGTCTGTCTGTGCCTGTCTCTATATGTGTCTGTCTGTGTCTGCCTGTGTGTCTCTGTGTTTGTCTGTGTCTGTCTGTGTGTCTGTCTGTGTCTGTCTGTGTGTCTGTCTGTGTCTGTCTGTGTGTTTGTCTGTGTCTGTCTGTGTGTCTGTGTGTCTTTGTGTCTGTCTGTGTCTGACTGCCTTCCTCCCCCTGTGTCCTGTCCCGCGTGAACGAATAGCGGTCTGCAAGGTCGCGTCTCGCCTTGCTGTGTGTCTCCGTGTGTGTATGTCCGTGTGTGTATGTCCGTGTGTGTCTCCGTGTGTGTGTGTGAGATCGTGTGTGTGAGATCGCGTGTGTGTATTTTCGTGAGTGGGTGTGAGGCCGGGAGCGGTGGCGCAGCGGTTAGCGCACCCAGCGAGTTTTTTACTTCGGCTCACGGGACCCAAAGTCATTGGCGAATATTCTGAACCAGTTCTGGGCCTCGCCTAGGTCGACTCGGTCTCAAACTAGCGCCTTTGGTGCGGTGAGTCTCAAACATCGGGGATACAAAGGCGGCCGGGCGCGACAACCGCGTGAATATTTGGGTTTTCAGGAGGTTTTCCGCCAGCAGCGAGGTGAGCGAGCAGCCGCAGGGCTGCGCCTTTGGCCTCTAGAACACGCGAAGCTGGTGAGCCGAGTTCGTCTCCCGCTCACGGCCAACAACAGTGGCATTTAGCAATGCCGGGCCTCCTTCACCTCAAACGGGTACCTGGTGCGGTGTGTAAAAACATCGCCACTGGGGAGACAAAGGCGGCCGGGCGTGGTGCTGGCCACCCACCCCCTCGTGTGCCATGCCGGCCTTCATAGGTGCTGCTCGCTAAACCGGCACTTGCCCCAACAGTCTGTTGAGGCTACACGGGGGACCTTTGTCTTTGTGCAGGCTGCGCGTGCCGCGTGCTATTCCTGCAGCAGCAGCTGTCCAGCCTCAGCCTGGGCAGGCTGCTGTGGTGGTCCAAACGTGTGGTGTCGGGTTGTTGCAAGCTACACACGTACAGACACATACACACAGTGGTACATACAGACACATACATACAGACACATACACACAGACACATACACACTGGGGTACATACAGACACATACATACAGACACATACATACAGACACATACACACAGACACATACACACTGGTGTACATACAGACACATACATCCAGACACATACACACAGACACATACACACTGGGGTACATACAGACACATACATACAGACACATACACACTGACACATACACACTGGGGTACATACAGACACATACATCCAGACACATACACACAGACACATACACACTGGGGTACATACAGACACATACATACAGACACATACATACAGACACATACACACTGACACATACACACTGGGTACATACAGACACATACACACTGACACATACACACTGGGGTACATACAGGCACATACACACTGACACATACACACTGGGCTACATACAGATATACAGATAGACACATACATACGAGTGCATACAAATACACTCACACAGGGGGTACATACAGATACAAATGTAGTGAGTCATTCAGAGACACTATTTAGGAGTCAACAGCGTTTATTTCTACACTTTACGCAACACCGTTACACACGGGACTAAATACACCTATTCTCGCTCTTGTTACGCATAGGACCACAACACACCGATTTGTCTTGCATACGGGATAACTAGAATCGGGTCAGAGCAGCCAACGTGCTGCCTGACCCACGATGTCGGAGACGAAGACGTAGCACTTGGGTTCCACTTCACCTGCAGACAGCCCGGATCTGTGATCGGGGCTTCCCTTTTATCTCTCGCGGCGTGGCCTGGCTCCACCCTCGGCCGCGCCCTGCGTCCAGAATATTCCCGACGGTTCCATGCTACGCCGCACCTGTTCCCTCTTTGGCTCTTTCAGGAACTCTCCAGACATTCTCAGCTACTCCCCCCGTGCCTCCTCGTTCACCTGTGGCCCACGTTGCTCACCCCGGCCCATCGTCTTAACCAGGACGATGGGCGCCCCCCACGGACTGGTGGACGGAGAAATAATGTCGGCGGCCGACATCTCGTCGACCGCCTGCCGCACGAAGTCCTTTTGTTTTGGGCTAAACCCAAACGAATTTTGTCGGATGGGAGCGGTATTATCAATATGATGCTGCATCAAAGACGTGCTTCACATATCAAATCTACCTTTGCCTAAAACGTCAGGGGACTCCCGGATCAAGGCTCATAACTAGCCCATCTGCTCACTCATCAAATCCCGGTTCTCGGCGCACAACACATCCATCCACGACTCGTCCACTGTCGCTCCGCGCTCCACTGAAACCTCAACATGAGCGGCTACTTCGCTGGTCTCTTCACGACACGCAGCCGTCGCGTGAGCCAAAACTGTACCCGCCTGCACAACCGGGGTATGCAATCCAGCATTCAAAACCTGGAGGGAAAGTTCCTGATCCCCCCCCTCACAATCGCCTGGGCTCCCACCAGCATGAGACCCTTATCTGCCCTGTTCGAGGGAGTCAGGAAAATCCCCCCCGCCATAATTTCTCATGCGCCGCACTCAATCGAGTCGGGGCCGACAAGAACGCCAACCGACTCCCCGACGGCAGTTCAACACAACCCTGGCCCACCAGTATTCTACGGGGCATCTTCTTCAAAAAGTCGGTCCCCAATAGACCAGGTACAGCCAGTGACTTTGAGACCAGCACTGGTCCTGTCATCTCAATATCTCCGATCCGAACCGCTGCAATTATCTGACCCACAATGCCCAAACTCCCGCCATTAACGGCGACACAAGTACTTCCTACAGGTTCCAAACAAATCGATTTTACAGGTAGGAACAACAGTTCCACACTGCCCACCAGGGATTATTTGTCTGTCTGTCGTGCATAGCCACGCCCTCGATTTGTATTTCATAGAGCGCTTCGGGCGGGCTCAGCACCACGTGACATGCCGCCCCACGCAGCTTGCGCCGCGTGACACGGGTCGCACGAATGCGCTGTCCAATCAAGTTCCTACCTGCCCACTCCGAAGGAACGTGTTTGCGGCAATGGCCTGTAAATTTGTTCCAGAATTAGGGCGGTGGATGCACCAGTATCTATCAACACCCGGACCTCTACACCCTGCACCGTCCCTACAATGGCTGACGATCCCGCTGCCGCCGCTACGACCCTACGTGCCAACGCCATCCACTGACCCGGATGCCGCGGCCATCCAAGACCCTCAAAATTACGCATCTCACGCGCCGCGACACGATAAAAACCAGCGATGCACGAACCCGACATGGTCTGTGATGGAGATGCCTGAGGTGACTGTGTAGGCCAGGTGTGTGATGCACTTCGACTCGCCTTTGGGCTTGAAGGAGCGGAGGTCGGCGGGGTGGAGAACGATGGAGGCATGACGAGCTGTCCTGGCTCGGCACGGCATCCCTTGGAGATGTGGCCGGGCAGGCCACACTTGAAGCAGGTGGTGGGCATCTTCCACGAGGAAGAGACCACCTTCCCCTGCAGTCTCTGCACCTGCCGCCATCCCACGTAGGTCCTCGCCCGCTGACTCCCCACAAGCGATGCGCAAACTGGAGGGGCTCCTTTTCCTCTAGTTTTTCGATGTCTCCCGGCGGTCCAGCGCACGTGGCCAATCCGACTCGCCGCCGCAAATTACAGTAAGCCTGGATACAGTGCGCTACCCTGTGGCGGGCAAAAAAACGCCCATGTCTGGTGCCAATGCCAACAGTTGCTCCAGAATCAGAGAGTCCAACCCTGCCTGGTCCATTTGAGGGTACGCCGCTTGGCCCGGCGACGTTGGTGCGCTACAGAACGCGAGGGGCGTCTTGGCCTCCTCCCGTCTCCGTGCAGCAAACTTCTGTCACACGTGGGACGGCGGGTCAAGAAAAGATGCCATCTGTGCACACGCCATCGTCAACGTTGTCCTCTCCAATGGGGGAATTGCGTAAAAATCCGCTAAGGCCTCGTCATCGCACGTCGACACCACGGTGAGTGACAATCTCGACCTTGACATATTTTACTATTCTTTCCTAACTAGTTATTGTAAAGTTAATTGTTAACACTTCTGACACCAAATGTAGTGAGTCATTCAGAGACACTATTTCGGAGGCAACAACGTTTATTCTTCACACCGTTACACACGGGACTAAATACACCTATTCTCACTCTTGTCACGCATAGGACCACAACACCCCGATTTCTCTTGCATACGGGACAACTAGAATCGGATCAGAGCAGCCAACGGGCTGCCTGACCCATGATGTCGGAGACGTCGATGTAGCACTTGGGTTCCACTTCACCTGCAGACAGCCCGGATCTGTGATCGGGGCTTCCCTTTTATCTCTCTCGGCGCGGCCTGGCTCCACCCTCGGCCGCGCCCTACGTCCAGAATATTCCCGACGGTTCCAGGCTACACCGCACCTGTTCCCTCTCTGGCTCCGCCCTTAACCGCGCCTCTTTCGGGAACGCTCCAGACGTTCTCAGCTACTCCCCCCCGTGCCCCCTCGTTCACCTTTGGCCCACATTACTCACCCCGGCCCATCACGTGCTTAACCCGGTCCCGGGGTGACTCATCCTCACATTGTCCCTACCACCAGCCGCCCCCCACCACATTCTCCCAGTGGTCCGCTCTGTGGTGACTCCCTGCGGCGGTGGTGGGGGCGGCAATCCCCTCCTCTGTCGGTAGGACTCATCAGGCCCCCAGTGGCCCACTGAGTGGTACTGCACGGTGTGTCAGCCTCTGTGCCTGTTTCAACGGCACTTGGTGCTACGCGCCGTAGCAATCCATTGTAACATCACTACACATACATACATACAGATACATACAGATAGATACATACACCGGGGTACATTAAGATACATACACACACGGGTACATACAGATAGATACGTACACACAGGGGTACATACATACAGATACATACACACAGGGGTACATACACACAGGTTTTTGGGGGTAGATCGCGTAAATATATATAAATGTGTCGTTAAACCCGTCACCACCCGACAAGCCAACTAGTGAGGTTCGTCACGTAAACAGAACGTGCCAATTCGTCACTAGTACAGCACTTACCGGTGTGCTATACTAGTAACTAGCACAGCACTAACCGGTGTGTTGTACTAGTAACTAGTACAGCACTAACCGGTGTGCTGTACTAGTAACTAGTACAGCACTAACCGGTGTGTTGTACTAGTAACTAGTACAGCACTAACCGGTGTGTTGTACTAGTAACTAGCACGGCACTAACCGGTGTGTTGTACTAGTAACTAGTACGGCACTAACCGGTGTGCTGTACTAGTAACTAGCACAGCACTAACCGGTGTGTTGTACTAGTAACTAGTACAGCACTAACCGGTGTGTTGTACTAGTAACTAGCACAGCACTAACCGGTGTGTTGTACTAGTAACTAGTACAGCACTAACCGGTGTGCTGAACTAGTAACTAGTACAGCACTAACCGGTGTGTTGTACTAGTAACTAGCACAGCACTAACCGGTGTGTTGTACTAGTAACTAGTACAGCACTAACCGGTGTGTTGTACTAGTAACTAGCACAGCACTAACCGGTGTGCTGTACTAGTAACTAGTACAGCACTAACCGGTGTGTTGTACTAGTAACTAGTACAGCACTAACCGGTGTGCTGTACTAGTAACTAGCACAGCACTAACCGGTGTGTTGTACTAGTAACTAGTACAGCACTAACCGGTGTGTTGTACTAGTAACTAGCACAGCACTAACCGGTGTGCTGTACTAGTAACTAGTACAGCACTAACCGGTGTGTTGTACTAGTAACTAGTACAGCACTAACCGGTGTGTTGTACTAGTAACTAGCACAGCACTAACCGGTGTGCTGTACTAGTAACTAGCACAGCACTAACCGGTGTGTTGTACTAGTAACTAGCACAGCACTAACCGGTGTGTTGTACTAGTAACTAGTACAGCAATAACCGGTGTGCTGTACTAGTAACTAGCACAGCACTAACCGGTGTGTTGTACTAGTAACTAGTACAGCACTAACTGGTGTGTTGTACTAGTAACTAGCACAGCACTAACCGGTGTGCTGTACTAGTAACTAGCACAGCACTAACCGGTGTGCTGTACTAGTAACTAGCACAGCACTAACCGGTGTGCTGTACTAGTAACTAGCACAGCACTAACCGGTGTGTTGTACTAGTAACTAGCACAGCACTAACCGGTGTGCTGTACTAGTAACTAGCACAGCACTAACCGGTGTGCTGTACTAGTAACTAGCACAGCACTAACCGGTGTGTTGTACTAGTAACTAGCACAGCACTAACCAGTGTGTTGTACTAGTAACTAGCACAGCACTAACCGGTGTGTTGTACTAGTAACTAGCACAGCACTAACCGGTGTGTTGTACTAGTAACTAGCACAGCACTAATCGGTGTGTTGTACTAGTAACTAGCACAGCACTAATCGGTGTGCTGTACTAGTAACTAGCACAGCACTAACCGGCGTGTTGTACTAGTAACTAGTACAGCACTAACCGGTGTGCTGTACTAGTAACTAGTACAGCACTAACCGGTGTGTTGTACTAGTAACTAGTACAGCACTAACCGGTGTGTTGTACTAGTAACTAGCACAGCACTAACCGGTGTGTTGTACTAGTAACTAGTACAGCACTAACCGGTGTGCTGTACTAGTAACTAGCACAGCACTAACCGGTGTGCTGTACTAGTGACTAGTACAGCACTAACCGGTGTGTTGTACTAGTAACTAGCACAACACTAACCGGTGTGCTGTACTAGTGACTAGCACAGCACTAACCGGTGTGTTGTACTAGTAACTAGCACAACACTAACCGGTGTGCTGTACTAGTAACTAGTACAGCACTAACCGGTGTGTTGTACTAGTAACTAGCACAACACTAACCGGTGTGCTGTACTAGTAACTAGTACAGCACTAACCGGTGTGTTGTACTAGTAACTAGCACAGCACTAACCGGTGTGTTGTACTAGTAACTAGCACAGCACTAGCCGGTGTGTTGTACTAGTAACTAGTACAGCACTAACCGGTGTGTTGTACTAGTAACTAGCACAGCACTAGCCGGTGTGTTGTACTAGTAACTAGCACAGCACTAGCCGGTGTGTTGTACTAGTAACTAGCACAGCACTAGCCGGTGTGTTGTACTAGTGACTAGTACAGCACTAGCCGGTGTGTTGTACTAGTGACTAGTACAGCACTAACCGGTGTGCTGTACTAGTAACTAGTACAGCACTAGCCGGTGTGTTGTACTAGTAACTAGTACAGCACTAACCGGTGTGCTGTACTAGTAACTAGTACAGCACTAACCGGTGTGCTGTACTAGTAACTAGTACAGCACTAACCGGTGTGCTGTACTAGTAACTAGTACAGCACTAACCGGTGTGTTGTACTAGTAACTAGTACAGCACTAACCGGTGTGTTGTACTAGTAACTAGTACAGCACTAACCGGTGTGTTGTACTAGTAACTAGTACAGCACTAACCGGTGTGTTGTACTAGTAACTAGTACAGCACTAACCGGTGTGTTGTACTAGTAACTAGCACAGCACTAACCGGTGTGTTGTACTAGTAACTAGTACAGCACTAACCGGTGTGTTGTACTAGTAACTAGTACAGCACTAACCGGTGTGTTGTACTAGTGACTAGCACAGCACTAACCGGTGTGCTGTACTAGTAACTAGCACAGCACTAACCGGTGTGTTGTACTAGTAACTAGTACAGCACTAATCGGTGTGCTGTACTAGTAACTAGCACAGCACTAACCGGTGTGCTGTACTAGTGACTAGCACAGCACTAACCGGTGTGTTGTACTAGTAACTAGTACAGCACTAACCGGTGTGTTGTACTAGTAACTAGCACAGCACTAACCGGTGTGTTGTACTAGTAACTAGTACAGCACTAACCGGTGTGCTGTACTAGTAACTAGCACAGCACTAACCGGTGTGTTGTACTAGTGACTAGTACAGCACTAACCGGTGTGTTGTACTAGTAACTAGCACAACACTAACCGGTGTGTTGTACTAGTAACTAGTACAGCACTAACCGGTGTGCTGTACTAGTAACTAGCACAGCACTAACCGGTGTGTTGTACTAGTAACTAGTACAGCACTAACCGGTGTGTTGTACTAGTAACTAGTACAGCACTAACCGGTGTGTTGTACTAGTGACTAGCACAGCACTAACCGGTGTGCTGTACTAGTAACTAGTACAGCACTAACCGGTGTGTTGTACTAGTAACTAGTACAGCACTAACCGGTGTGCTGTACTAGTAACTAGCACAGCACTAACCGGTGTGTTGTACTAGTAACTAGTACAGCACTAACCGGTGTGCTGTACTAGTAACTAGCACAGCACTAACCGGTGTGCTGTACTAGTGACTAGCACAGCACTAACCGGTGTGTTGTACTAGTAACTAGTACAGCACTAACCGGTGTGTTGTACTAGTAACTAGCACAGCACTAACCGGTGTGTTGTACTAGTAACTAGTACAGCACTAACCGGTGTGCTGTACTAGTAACTAGCACAGCACTAACCGGTGTGTTGTACTAGTGACTAGTACAGCACTAACCGGTGTGTTGTACTAGTAACTAGTACAGCACTAACCGGTGTGCTGTACTAGTAACTAGTACAACACTAACCGGTGTGCTGTACTAGTAACTAGCACAGCACTAACCGGTGTGTTGTACTAGTAACTAGCACAGCACTATCCGGTGTGTTGTACTAGTAACTAGTACAGCACTAACCGGTGTGTTGTACTAGTAACTAGTACAGCACTAACCGGTGTGCTGTACTAGTAACTAGCACAACACTAACCGGTGTGCTGTACTAGTAACTAGTACAGCACTAACCGGTGTGTTGTACTAGTAACTAGTACAGCACTAACCGGTGTGCTGTACTAGTAACTAGTACAGCACTAACCGGTGTGCTGTACTAGTAACTAGTACAGCACTAACCGGTGTGTTGTACTAGTAACTAGTACAGCACTAACCGGTGTGTTGTACTAGTAACTAGCACAGCACTAACCGGTGTGCTGTACTAGTAACTAGTACAGCACTAACCGGTGTGTTGTACTAGTAACTAGTACAGCACTAACCGGTGTGTTGTACTAGTAACTAGTACAGCACTAACCGGTGTGCTGTACTAGTAACTAGTACAGCACTAACCGGTGTGTTGTACTAGTAACTAGTACAGCACTAGCCGGTGTGTTGTACTAGTAACTAGTACAGCACTAACCGGTGTGCTGTACTAGTAACTAGTACAGCACTAACCGGTGTGCTGTACTAGTAACTAGTACAGCACTAACCGGTGTGCTGTACTAGTAACTAGCACAGCACTAACCGGTGTGTTGTACTAGTAACTAGCACAGCACTAACCGGTGTGCTGTACTAGTAACTAGTACAGCACTAACCGGTGTGTTGTACTAGTAACTAGTACAGCACTAACCGGTGTGTTGTACTAGTAACTAGTACAGCACTAACCGGTGTGTTGTACTAGTAACTAGTACAGCACTAACCGGTGTGTTGTACTAGTAACTAGTACAGCACTAACCGGTGTGTTGTACTAGTAACTAGCACAGCACTAACCGGTGTGTTGTACTAGTAACTAGTACAGCACTAACCGGTGTGTTGTACTAGTAACTAGTACAGCACTAACCGGTGTGTTGTACTAGTGACTAGCACAGCACTAACCGGTGTGCTGTACTAGTAACTAGCACAGCACTAACCGGTGTGTTGTACTAGTAACTAGTACAGCACTAATCGGTGTGCTGTACTAGTAACTAGCACAGCACTAACCGGTGTGCTGTACTAGTGACTAGCACAGCACTAACCGGTGTGTTGTACTAGTAACTAGTACAGCACTAACCGGTGTGTTGTACTAGTAACTAGCACAGCACTAACCGGTGTGTTGTACTAGTAACTAGTACAGCACTAACCGGTGTGCTGTACTAGTAACTAGCACAGCACTAACCGGTGTGTTGTACTAGTGACTAGTACAGCACTAACCGGTGTGTTGTACTAGTAACTAGCACAACACTAACCGGTGTGTTGTACTAGTAACTAGTACAGCACTAACCGGTGTGCTGTACTAGTAACTAGCACAGCACTAACCGGTGTGTTGTACTAGTAACTAGTACAGCACTAACCGGTGTGTTGTACTAGTAACTAGTACAGCACTAACCGGTGTGTTGTACTAGTGACTAGCACAGCACTAACCGGTGTGCTGTACTAGTAACTAGTACAGCACTAACCGGTGTGTTGTACTAGTAACTAGTACAGCACTAACCGGTGTGCTGTACTAGTAACTAGCACAGCACTAACCGGTGTGTTGTACTAGTAACTAGTACAGCACTAACCGGTGTGCTGTACTAGTAACTAGCACAGCACTAACCGGTGTGCTGTACTAGTGACTAGCACAGCACTAACCGGTGTGTTGTACTAGTAACTAGTACAGCACTAACCGGTGTGTTGTACTAGTAACTAGCACAGCACTAACCGGTGTGTTGTACTAGTAACTAGTACAGCACTAACCGGTGTGCTGTACTAGTAACTAGCACAGCACTAACCGGTGTGTTGTACTAGTGACTAGTACAGCACTAACCGGTGTGTTGTACTAGTAACTAGTACAGCACTAACCGGTGTGCTGTACTAGTAACTAGTACAACACTAACCGGTGTGCTGTACTAGTAACTAGCACAGCACTAACCGGTGTGTTGTACTAGTAACTAGCACAGCACTATCCGGTGTGCTGTACTAGTAACTAGTACAGCACTAACCGGTGGTGTTGTACTAGTAACTAGTACAGCACTAACCGGTGTGCTGTACTAGTAACTAGCACAACACTAACCGGTGTGCTGTACTAGTAACTAGTACAGCACTAACCGGTGTGTTGTACTAGTAACTAGTACAGCACTAACCGGTGTGCTGTACTAGTAACTAGTACAGCACTAACCGGTGTGCTGTACTAGTAACTAGTACAGCACTAACCGGTGTGTTGTACTAGTAACTAGTACAGCACTAACCGGTGTGTTGTACTAGTAACTAGCACAGCACTAACCGGTGTGCTGTACTAGTAACTAGTACAGCACTAACCGGTGTGTTGTACTAGTAACTAGTACAGCACTAACCGGTGTGTTGTACTAGTAACTAGTACAGCACTAACCGGTGTGCTGTACTAGTAACTAGTACAGCACTAACCGGTGTGTTGTACTAGTAACTAGTACAGCACTAACCGGTGTGCTGTATTAGTAACTAGCACAGCACTAACCGGTGTGCTGTACTAGTAACTAGCACAGCACTAACCGGTGTGCTGTACTAGTAACTAGCACAGCACTAACCGGTGTGTTGTACTAGTAACTAGTACAGCACTAACCGGTGTGCTGTACTAGTAACTAGTACAGCACTAACCGGTGTGCTGTACTAGTAACTAGCACAGCACTAGCCGGTGTGCTGTACTAGTAACTAGCACAGCACTAACCGGTGTGTTGTACTAGTGACTAGTACAGCACTAACCGGTGTGCCGTACTAGTAACTAGTACAGCACTAACCGGTGTGCTGTACTAGTAACTAGCACAGCACTAACCAGTGTGTTGTACTAGTAACTAGTACAGCACTAACCGGTGTGTTGTACTAGTAACTAGCACAGCACTAACCGGTGTGCTGTACTAGTAACTAGTACAGCACCAACCGGTGTGTTGTACTAGTAACTAGCACAGCACTAACCGGTGTGCTGTATTAGTAACTAGCACAGCACTAACCGGTGTGTTGTACTAGTAACTAGCACAGCACTAACCGGTGTGCTGTACTAGTAACTAGTACAGCACCAACCGGTGTGTTGTACTAGTAACTAGCACAGCACTAACCGGTGTGCTGTATTAGTAACTAGTACAGCACCAACCGGTGTGTTGTACTAGTAACTAGTACAGCACTAACCGGTGTGTTGTACTAGTAACTAGTACAGCACTAACCGGTGTGCTGTACTAGTCACTAGCACAGCACTAACCGGTGTGCTGTACTAGTAACTAGTACAGCACTAACCGGTGTGTTGTACTAGTAACTAGCACAGCACTAACCGGTGTGTTGTACTAGTAACTAGTACAGCACTAACCGGTGTGTTGTACTAGTAACTAGTACAGCACTAACCGGTGTGTTGTACTAGTAACTAGTACAGCACTAACCGGTGTGCTGTACTAGTAACTAGCACAGCACTAACCGGTGTGCTGTACTAGTAACTAGTACAGCACTAACCGGTGTGTTGTACTAGTAACTAGTACAGCACTAACCGGTGTGTTGTACTAGTAACTAGTACAGCACTAACCGGTGTGTTGTACTAGTAACTAGTACAGCACTAACCGGTGTGCTGTACTAGTAACTAGCACAGCACTAACCGGTGTGCTGTACTAGTAACTAGTACAGCACTAACCGGTGTGCTGTACTAGTAACTAGTACAGCACTAACCGGTGTGTTGTACTAGTAACTAGCACAGCACTAACCGGTGTGCTGTACTAGTAACTAGCACAGCACTAACCGGTGTGCTGTACTAGTAACTAGTACAGCACTAACCGGTGTGTTGTACTAGTAACTAGCACAGCACTAACCGGTGTGTTGTACTAGTAACTAGTACAGCACTAACCGGTGTGCTGTACTAGTAACTAGCACAGCACTAACCGGTGTGTTGTACTAGTAACTAGTACAGCACTAACCGGTGTGCTGTACTAGTAACTAGCACAGCACTAACCGGTGTGTTGTACTAGTAACTAGTACAGCACCAACCGGTGTGTTGTACTAGTAACTAGTACAGCACTAACCGGTGTGCTGTATTAGTAACTAGTACAGCACCAACCGGTGTGTTGTACTAGTAACTAGTACAGCACTAACCGGTGTGTTGTACTAGTAACTAGTACAGCACCAACCGGTGTGTTGTACTAGTAACTAGTACAGCACTAACCGGTGTGCTGTACTAGTAACTAGCACAGCACCAACCGGTGTGTTGTACTAGTAACTAGTACAGCACTAACCGGTGTGCTGTACTAGTAACTAGCACAGCACTAACCGGTGTGCTGTACTAGTAACTAGTACAGCACTAACCGGTGTGTTTTACTAGTAACTAGTACAGCACTAACCGGTGTGTTGTACTAGTAACTAGTACAACACTAACCGGTGTGCTGTACTAGTAACTAGCACAGCACCAACCGGTGTGTTGTACTAGTAACTAGTACAGCACTAACCGGTGTGCTGTACTAGTAACTAGCACAGCACTAACCGGTGTGCTGTACTAGTAACTAGTACAGCACTAACCGGTGTGCTGTACTAGTAACTAGTACAGCACCAACCGGTGTGTTGTACTAGTAACTAGTACAGCACTAACCGGTGTGCTGTACTAGTAACTAGTACAGCACTAACCGGTGTGCTGTACTAGTCACTAGCACAGCACTAACCGGTGTTTTTGTACTAGTAACTAGCACAGCACTAACCGGTGTGTTGTACTAGTAACTAGTACAGCACTAACCGGTGTGCTGTACTAGTAACTAGCACAGCACTAACCGGTGTGCTGTACTAGTAACTAGTACAGCACTAACCGGTGTGTTGTACTAGTAACTAGTACAGCACTAACCGGTGTGCTGTACTAGTAACTAGTACAGCACTAACCGGTGTGCTGTACTAGTAACTAGTACAGCACTAAACGGTGTGCTGTACTAGTAACTAGTACAGCACCAACCGGTATGTTGTACTAGTAACTAGTACAGCACTAAACGGTGTGCTGTACTAGTAACTAGTACAGCACTAACCGGTGTGCTGTACTAGTCACTAGCACAGCACTAACCGGTGTGTTGTACTAGTAACTAGTACAGCACTAACCGGTGTGTTGTACTAGTAACTAGTACAGCACTAACCGGTGTGCTGTACTAGTCACTAGCACAGCACTAACCGGTGTGTTGTACTAGTAACTAGTACAGCACTAACCGGTGTGTTGTACTAGTAACTAGTACAGCACTAACCGGTGTGCTGTACTAGTCACTAGCACAGCACTAACCGGTGTGTTGTACTAGTAACTAGTACAGCACTAACCGGTGTGCTGTACTAGTCACTAGCACAGCACTAACCGGTGTGTTGTACTAGTAACTAGTACAGCACTAACCGGTGTGCTGTACTAGTCACTAGCACAGCACTAACCGGTGTGTTGTACTAGTAACTAGTACAGCACCAACCGGTGTGCTGTACTAGTCACTAGCACAGCACTAACCGGTGTGTTGTACTAGTAACTAGTACAGCACTAACCGGTGTGCTGTACTAGTCACTAGCACAGCACTAACCGGTGTGTTGTACTAGTAACTAGTACAGCACTAACCGGTGTGTTGTACTAGTAACTAGTACAGCACTAACCGGTGTGTTGTACTAGTAACTAGCATAGCACTAACCGGTGTGTTGTACTAGTAACTAGCACAGCACTAACCGGTGTGCTGTATTAGTAACTAGTACAGCACCAACCGGTGTGTTGTACTAGTAACTAGTACAGCACTAACCGGTGTGTTGTACTAGTAACTAGCACAGCACTAACCGGTGTGTTGTACTAGTAACTAGCACAGCACTAACCGGTGTGTTGTACTAGTAACTAGTACAGCACTAACCGGTGTGCTCTACTAGTAACTAGCACAGCACTAACCGGTGTGTTGTACTAGTAACTAGTACAGCACTAACCGGTGTGCTCTACTAGTAACTAGCACAGCACTAACCGGTGTGTTGGAGAGCAAATCCACAACAGAGCCAGGAGGCGGCTCGTTTCTTGTGGCGTTGTTGAACATTTCTCAGAAGTGTTCACGTTGTTGTTAAAGCGCCCCCGTATATACAGGTGGCCCATATCGCATCATGGAGAGAAAACTCACTAATTGGTATTTTGTGTTTTTGTTTCTGCAGGCCCAAGATGTCTCTGAGTAGTAAGGGAGAAGAACGAGTCCAGATAATTCTACTTAGGAGGAAATCGGAGTCAGAGGGAGGTCGCTGTTGAACTTTACAGACTGCATCCAGACCGCGAGACAATGACACAGAGCTGCGTTTTTCATATGATTCCAGACTCATGGTATATATAGGATATATATTTTTAAAATGGTGTAAGGTTAAGAGTAGCGTTGGAATGACACCGTCCGATACACGTTCCCTGAGTTGTACTCGGGATGAATTTAATGCGAGGAGCGATTCCGATTCACGACACTTGGTTTGACGCGCGTTGTAAACCGCATCCCTGTTGTAAATCGAGGACTGCCTGTCCGGGGGAACCGTCGCCTTGGTGACCGCGAGGTGGCGCTAGCAGCCCATGAATGGGGGGTGATGGTGCGTGCGATGTGAGTGTTGAGGGTGATGGGAATGTTGTGATGATGGTCGTGGAGGAGATGTGTGTGTGTATGGTGATGGGATGATGGTCGTGTGTGGTGGGGGTGATGGGTGTGTGTGGTGGGGGTGTGTGGTGATGTGTGTGTGTGTGGTGATGGGTGTGTGTGCTGATGTGTGTGTGGTGATGTATGTGTAGTGATGTGTGTGTGTGTGTGGTGATGGGGTGTGTGGTGATGTGTGTGTGGTGATGGGGTGTGTGGTGATGTGTGTGTGGTGATGGGGTGTGTGGTGATGTGTGTGTGTGTGGTGATGTGTGTGTGTGGTGATGGGTGTGTGTGGTGATGTGTGTGTGTGGTGATGTGTGTGTGTGTGGTGATGGGTGTGTGTGGTGATGTGTGTGTGTGGTGATGTGTGTGTGTGTGGTGATGGGTGTGTGTGGTGATGTGTGTGTGTGTGGGGAGCGGTAGTGTAGCGGTTAGCGCTACGCTGCGCTACGAACCTGGCCAAAATCAGTGACGATTATCTGAACGGGTACTGGGCCTCCCCTAGGTCGACTCAGTCTCAACTGAGTACCTGGTATGGTGTGTAAACATCGCCACTGGGGAGACAAAGGCGGTCGGGCGTGGTGCTGGCCACCCACCCCTTCGTGTGCCGTGCCGGCCTTCATAGGTGCTCGCTAACAGCACTTGCCCCAACAGTCTGCTAAGGCTACACGTGGGATCTTTGTCTTTGTGATATGTGTGTGATGGGTTGGTCATGGGTTGGTGATGTTGATGATGATGATGGTGATGATGATGGTGATGATGGTGATGACGATGATGGTGATGATGGTGATGATGGTGATGACGATGATGGTGATCATGGTGATGATCATGGCGGTGATGATGATGGTGATGTAAATGATTGTTTTTGAACACGCATTTCAGCAGATGTCGCGTGCAGACACAAACAAAGGTCCCCCGTATAGTCTGCACACGCTTTGGGGCAAGTGCTCCTGTTAGCAAGCAGCAACTATGAAGGCCAGCACGGCGCATGAGAGAAAGGGTGACTAGCACGAAACCCGGCCGCCTTTGTCTCCCCAGCGGCGATGTTTACACACCACCACGAGGTACTCATTTGAGGCTGAGTCGACCTAGGGGAGGTCCAGGACCGGTTCATATAATTGTCATTGTTGTTGGCCGTGAGCGGGAATCGAACTTGGGTCGCTAACCGCTGCGCCACCGCTCATAACACATAAAGACACAACAAACACACACGCAGACACACAGACACACACACCAGAGACACACACCAGAGACACACAGACACAACAAAGACACACACACAGACACACAGACACACAACAAAGACACACAACGAAGACACACAGATACACGCAGACACACAACAAAGACCCACAACAACACAACAAAGACACAAGGACACACAAACACACAGACACAACAAAGACACGCAGACACACACAGACACAACAAAGCCACATACAGAAACACACAAACACACACAAACACAGACACACAACAAAGACACACACACAAACACAGACACACAGCAAAGACACACACAGACACACACAGACACACAGAAAAGACACACACAGACACACAACACAGACACACCAATATCAACAGCCGCCATTCACCACTAAGTGACGGTGACGTCACCACGGCGCCTGTGCCAGGCTAGGTGCACTTTGAGGCCGCGTGACGTGAACCTCATGGCAGTACCACAGTAGCATAGCACCCCGTCTCTCGCACAATGTCCGTGACGCAGTCGTTCCTAGTCTGTTGATGGTGGACGACGCGGAAATCGACTCATCTGGACGAGCTGGATACAACGATGCACCACCGCCACTACGGCGCGTACCACGAGCGTTCAGGGTCTCGGCGTAATCGCCCTCGCTGCGTTTCGACATCGCGGAGTGTGGCACCGATGTCGGATTGATTGGTACCCCAGTCGCGGAGTGAAGTACACCCCTGGGAAAAAAAATTGTGTCCCAGAAATAAAGTATTTAATTCGAGATTTGAAGCTTTCGTGACTGCAAGGATTCATATTCTTAGGTTGTTTCGGTAAAGTCACGTAGGTAAAACGTTAAAATTAATAAAAGTAAAATAAAATAAAAATCACGACGTTTCGGAGGGAGTGTGACAGCGATGGGTATTACCTTGTTATCTCGGCATCCCTTGAGGAAGGCCAGCGTCTCGAGAAGCTGTGACTTCTTGTCTCGTTGTCTGTTAAAAAACTCTAACAGATAGGTGGAATTCCTCCCCGTATTTTATTTTACTTTTATTAATTTTAATGTTTTATCTACGTGACTTTACCGAAAAAACCTAAGAATATAAAGTATTTAATTGCCTGGGCCAGTTTGTATTATTTGGTACCCCGGGATACCGCCATAAGCAGCAAGTGTCGAAGGCTCGTTGCTGACAGGAGCAGGTCTCGGGACAGACCCAGCAGGTGCCATGGGTTGGCTGGCTGAGATGACTGGCTGATGCACCAGCTGTACCCCCTACTGCGCCATCTTGCTGTGTTTTAATCGCCCGGCGCTCCGCTCGTTGTTGTGAGCGTCGCTCCTCCGCCCTCCGTTGTTGCTGGAGGGCGACTGCCTCCAACTGCCCAGTAGCGTCCTTCACGAGCCTCCTCCACAGAGGACGATCTTGACACCGCTGGTACCACTCATCGGCAAGTCCACTCAGCTCCACGTCCTCCTGTACCAAATCACTCCATCTCTTCTCCAGCCCATGTCGTGCCCGTTAAGCCCACTCTATGCGACCTGCGGGCTACATGACCCAGCCTTGCCTGCCGGAGGAGCTCACCGATGGGACTTTGCCCAGATCTTTCAAGGATTTGTGAGCTCCTCACACAGTCAAGCCTGGTTAAACCCAGGGTGGATCGTAGGCAGGCCAGCGTAAATGTTTCTAACCGGCGAAGATGCTCCATTCGGGGGGTCCACGTTTCGCAAACGTAGAGAAGGGAGGGAATGACTGTGGCCGAGAAGACCTGAAGCTTCGTGCGGATCGACAGACCAGGCAGCTTCCACACATCGTTACGTAACCGATGAAAAGATATTGCCGCTCGACTGATTCGGAGTGAGACCTCCGCTGCCAAACCAGAGCCGGTCATGAGCACACTGCCCAGGTATGGGAAACTCTCCACTCTCTCCACAACTGCCCCATCACCGATTGGGAGTTGTACGGGTGGAGTGTCCGATGGTACAAAATACCCAGGCAGGTGCTTAGTTTTGGTGGGGCTGATGGTAAGGCCCCACCTCTTAGTGGCACACTCCAGTTTCAGCAGAAGCGTCTCTAATGCCTCCTCTGAATGAGCAGCAATTACCAAATCATCAGCATACATAACGTGGTTGACCAATAGGGAGCCATCCCTTGATCGCACCCGGGCATCGATCAGCTTTTCATTATATCTGTACCAAATGGAAATTCCCCCGGTACAGCTATTGAAAACTTCATGAACTACGCGGTAAAAATAGATGTTAAATAATGTGGGAGCCAGAGGGCATCCCTGTCGCACCCCAAGGTTACAAGGAATAGCTCTGACTCTCGGCCACGTAGTTTTACCCGGGCCCGCTTACCATCATGAAGGTCCTTAATGATCGTGAGCGGAGGGTCAGGGACCCCGAAATCATTAAGAACAACCCAGAGCCCAGGCCTACTGTTAGTATCATAGGCCTTGACCGGGTCAATAAAGCATAGATGTAGGTCTTGTTGGAATTACCTACACCTCTGCTGTAGCAGACGGACAGAAAATATGGCATCTGTACAGAACCGCCCTTTCCTGAAACCGCATTGGGGCTCCGCAAGCCTCTTCTCAGCGTGCCTAGCAAGGCGATGTTGAATAATCCTTGCCAGGACCTTTCCCGGCACAATGAGGA
The DNA here is from genome assembly GCF_015708825.2 of Lethenteron reissneri. Classification (NCBI taxonomy): domain Eukaryota; kingdom Metazoa; phylum Chordata; class Hyperoartia; order Petromyzontiformes; family Petromyzontidae; genus Lethenteron; species Lethenteron reissneri. The sequence goes on from NC_083839.1 coordinate 5,339,660, forward strand.
GTGAGATGCCCCTGTAACTGTTACAGTCCGTGCGGTCCCCCTTCTTAAAGAGGGGGACCACCAGGGCATCCTTCCAATCCTGCGGAACCCGTCCAGTGGCCCAGACTGTTGTTATGATGTAATGTCGGGCAGTCTGTGCACAAACGCCACCCTTCCTCAGCATTTCGCTTGGGAGATCATCTCTGCCCGGTGCCTTTCCTGGTCTCAGACTCCGGATCGCCTTCAGTACTTCCTCAACAGATGGCACCTCAGCCAGCCACTCACAGGAGGTAACTTCTTCTTCCAATATTTGAGGCACCGCAGCCTCAGCAGGGTTAACCCCACTTTGTGCCATGATGTTTTCTTGGCTGAGGGATTTCCCCTCCCCCAGGACCTCACAGAAATGCTCAGCAAATCTGCAAACCTGTTCCTGGGGGTCTGAGATTGGATCACCGTCTTTTCCCCTAATGTTGGTAATAGGTATGGCGCTGCAGGTTACTTTTTTGATGGAGTTAAATAGGGATTTGTGATCGTGGGCCACTGAGCCAGACTCCATCTCCTCAGCAACCTGCGACCACCACCCATCCTTGCAGCGCCTCACGGCTCTTCGAACCTCCGAGTGAAGGCTGCGGTAAGCCTCCTCATTCTCTGACGTGGGATGCTGTAGACGATTAGAGTGGGCCTGTCGCTTTTTCTCAACCATCCTGAACACCTCCTCTGTGAGCCAGGGTCTCTGGGGAGGTCTGGACCGCGTACTCAAAGCGGCCATTGCAGCTGCATGAGTCACGGTCCTAAACCTCGCCCATTTACCCTCGACATCAGGAGGAGTGGGGGACGACGCCAACCCCAGCCGCAAGCGATGATGAAATTCTCGCTTGCAACTTTCATCAGCTAACTGAGACCAGGCCACCTTATGTTGGAATGGGGTCTTGGGTGTACACCCACCACCGGAGCGGAAGAATGGCAGGCGCATCTTACAGATGTGTGTGCCAGTGTGTGTGTCTGTGTGTGCCAGTGTGCGTGTCTGTGTGCACCAGTGTGTGTCTGTGTGTGCTAGTGCGTGTGTGCTGTGTGTGTCAGTGTGTGTGTCTGTGTGTGCCTGTGTGTGTGTCTGTGTGTGCCAGTGTGTGTGCCTGTGTGTGCCAGTGCGTGTGTCTGTGTGTGCCAGTGTGTGTGTGCCAGTGTGTGTGTGTGTGTGCCAGTATGTGTGCCAGTGTGTGTGTGTGTGTACCAGTTCGATTCCCGCTCATGGCCAACACCGGTGACGATTGTCTGAACCAGTCCTGGGCTTCCCCTAGGTCGACTCAGCCTCAAATGAGTGCCTGGTGCGGTGTGTAAACATCGCTAGCACTAGGGAGACAAAGGCGGCCGGGCGTGGTGCTGGCCACCCACCCCCTCGTGTGCCGTGCCGGCCTTCATAGGTGCTACTCGCTAACAGTACTTGCCCCTATAGTCTGTTAAGGCTACACGGGGGATCTTTGTCTGTGTGAACTGGACCAGAAAAATCTCGGCTCGCCCTGGCCCGGCTACCGCAAAACTAATTCACACAACAACAACAACAACAACCATCCCTGCGTGTGTAACAACAACAACAACAACACTCCCTGTGTGTGTGACAACAACACTCCCTGTGTGTCTGTGAAAACAACAACAACAACACTCCCTGTGTGTATGTAACAACAACAACAACAACAATCCCAGTGTGTGTGACAACAACAACAACACTCCCTGTGTGTGTGACAACAACAACACTCCCTGTGTGACAACAACAACAACAGCAACACTCCCTGTGTGTGACAACAACAGCAACACTCCCTGTGTTGTTGTTGTTGTTGACCCACGGCTACCAGAGTAGTTGTGGGTCACGCTGTGAGCCACGTCCCGTGCTGTGCAACACTCACGGGCACCCCCCCCCCCCCCCCCATTACTCCTCCCCCCAATCCCTCCCCCATCCCCTCCACCCCTCCCCTCTTAGCCCTCCACCCCTCCCCCCAATCCCTCCCCCATCCCCCTCCACCCCTCCCCTCTCACCCCTCCCCCAACCCCCTCCACCCCTCCCCCATCCCCCTCCACCCCTCCCCTCTCACCCCTCCCCCAACCCCCTCCACCCCTCCCCCATCCCCCTCCACCCCTCCCCTCTCACCCCTCCCCCAACCCCCTCCACCCCTCTCCCATCCCCCTTCACCCCTCCCCTCTCACCCCTCCCCCCAACCCCCTCCACCCCTCCCCCATCCCCCTTCACCCCCTCCCCTCTCACCCCTCCCCCCATCCCCCTCCACCCCCCACCGCTAACGTATTGTCCTAAGCACATTTTTAATTCACATTACCCACACACATCTTTCATATACACCACAGGCAACATAGCATATTAAAGCGCGTATTTATTATGCATTATGCATGACAATGTGTTTGCTAAAGTATATAATATGTGCATTGTTACATACTATTACATTAAACTATTTGATTGCATTAATTAACATTTTTTAAATATCATCTGACATAAATGCGGGTTTAACTGTGTGTGTGAGCATCTGTCTCTGTGCGCGTGTCTCTGTGTGTCTTTGTGTGTCTTCGTGTGTCTCCGTGTGTCTCTGTGTGTGTCTCTGTGTGCGTGTCTCTGTGTGTGTCTGTGTGTCTCTGTGTGTGTGTCTCTGTGTGTCTCTGTGTGTTTCCGTGTGTCTCTGTGTGCGTGTCTCTGTGTGTCTCTGTGTGTGTCTCTGCGTGTCCCTGTGTGTCTCTTCGTGCGTGTCTCTGTGTGTCTCTGTGTGTCTCTGTGTATGTTTTTGCGTGTCTCCGTGTGTCTCTGTGTGCGTGTCTCTGTGTGTCTCTGTGTGTCTCTGTGTGTGTGTCTCTGTGTGTCTCTGTGTGTGTCTCTGTGTGCGTGTCTCTGTGTGTGTCTGTGTGTCTCTGTGTGTGTGTCTCTGTGTGTCTTTGTGTGTCTTCGTGTGTCTCCGTGTGTCTCTGTGTGTGTCTCTGTGTGCGTGTCTCTGTGTGTGTCTGTGTGTCTCTGTGTGTGTGTCTCTGTGTGTCTCTGTGTGTTTCCGTGTGTCTCTGTGTGCGTGTCTCTGTGTGTCTCTGTGTGTGTCTCTGCGTGTCCCTGTGTGTCTCTTCGTGCGTGTCTCTGTGTGTCTCTGTGTGTCTCTGTGTATGTTTTTGCGTGTCTCCGTGTGTCTCTGTGTGTGTGTCTCTGTGTGTCTCTGTGTGTCTGTGTGTGTGTGTCTCTGTGTGTCTCTGTGTGTGTCTCTGCGTGTCTCCGTGTGTCTCTTCGTGCGTGTCTCTGTGTGTCTCTGTGTGTCTCTGTGTGTGTGTCTCTGTGTGTCTCTGTGTGTGTGTCTCTGTGTGTGTGTCTCTGTGTGTGTCTCTGTGTCTCTGTGTGTGTCTCTGTGTGTGTCTCTGTGTGTGTGTCTCTATGTCTCTGTGTGTGTGTCTCTGTGTGTCTCCGTGTGTCTCTGTGTGTCTCTGTGTGTCTCTGCGTGTCTCCGTGTGTCTCTTCGTGCGTGTCTCTGTGTGTCTCAGTGTTCATGTCTCTCAACGGCGGCAGTGCGAGGTGCTGGCCACCCACCCCGCGTGTGCCGTGCTACTCGCTAACAGCACTTGCCCCAGCAGTCTGTTACAGGCTACACGGGGGACCTTTGTCTTTGTGTCTCTGTGCGTGTCTCTATGTGTCTCTGTGCGTCTGTGGGCGGGGAGCGGCAGTGTTGTGGTGAGCGCGCTGCGATACGGTGACGATTACCTGAGCAAGGTCTTGGGCCTCCCCTAGGTCGACTCAGCCTCAAATGAGTACCTGGTGTGGTGTGTAGTAAACATCGGCACTGGGGAGACAAAGGCGGCCGGGCGTGGTGCTGGCCACCCACCCTCTCGTGTCCCGTGCTGGCCTTCATAGGTGCTCGCTGACAGCACTTGCCCCAACAGTCTATCTAGGCTATACGGGGCGTCTATGTCTTTGTCTTTGGGGAGCGGTGGCGCAGCGGTTAGCGTGCAGCGCCACGAACCCGGCGACCCGAGTTCGACTCCCGCTCAGGGCCAGCACCGGTGACGAGCACGCGAACTTGTCCTGGCCCTGCCCACAGGTCGACTCAGCCTCAAATGAGTGAGGCTGGTGCAGTGAGTAAACATCGCCAATGGGGAGACAAAGGCGGTCGGGCGTGGCGCTGGCGTCCTTCCATAGGTGCTCGCTAACAGCACTTGCCCCAACAGTCTGTTCAAGGCTACACGGGGGATATCTGGTAGTGATGATCCTTCTGGTGGTGGTGATGGGGGTGGTGATGATGATGATGCGTCTGATGACGGTGGTGATGGTTGATCATCCTTTTGGTGATGGTGGTGATGGTGTTGATGATGCTGCTGATGATGGTGTTATGCCCACGCGAGGAATCTTTGTCTTTGTCCGTTTGCATCTGCTTGTCTGTTGGTTTCTTGACAAACGCTGGGGGGGGTGGGGGTCTTCCTCCCGCTCCCCCTCCCCTCTCATCCCCCCCCACCACCTCCTCCCTTCTCTCCCCATGCCCCCACCCCCACCCCCTCCTCCTCTCTCCTCCGCGGATTCATTCGCGAGTGGCACTCAGCCCGCGCCGAGTCTCTTCAGCGTCGTCCCATCACCGATCGCACTCCGCGCGTCAACGAAGAGCGAAGGGGGTCCCACAGACAACAGCCGTCTTGTGCGCTTGTAAACACGACTCTGTGTGTGTGTGCGTCTGTGTGTGTGTGTGTGTGAGTCTCTGTGTGTGTGTGTGTGTCTGTGTGTGTGTGTGTGAGTCAACTTTGGTGTGCGGGGTTTGAGAGATGTTAGTGGAGGCTCGCGACGAGAGAAGAGAGAAGAGCCTCCTTGGACAATTTGAAGAGAGGGCAGAGACGGCACGCGAGTGAGGAGCCTCACTCTCCTCTCTCTCCTCTCTCTGTGTGCCCGTGCGCTCGTGCGCTCACTCGCTCTTCAAGCACCACCGACCCACCGCCACCTCGTCTCTCCATCACCCATCACCTCGTCTCTCTATCATCTGGTTTCTCCATCACTTCGTCTCTCTATCACCCACCCATCACCTCATCTCTCTATCATCTGGTTTCTCCATCACTTCGTCTCTCTATCACCCACCCATCACCTCGTCTCTCTATCATCTGGTTTCTCCATCACTTCGTCTCTCTATCACCCACCCATCACCTCATCTCTCTATCATCTGGTTTCTCCATCACTTCGTCTCTCTATCACCCACCCATCACCTCGTCTCTCTATCATCTGGTTTTTCCATCACTTCGTCTCTCTATCACCCACCCATCACCTCGTCTCTCTATCATCTGGTTTCTCCATCACTTCGTCTCTCTATCACCCACCCATCACCTCGTCTCTCTATCATCTGGTTTCTCCATCACTCACCCACCACCCCGTTTCTCCAGCACCCATCACCTCGTCTCTCCATTACCTTGTATCGATTCACTCGCATCTACCATCATCATCACCACACTCACGCGCCACCATCATCATCAACGTTACCATCATCATCATCATCATCATCCGCAAGATCTCTTCTTCAACGAGCGCGTGGTTACAGCGAGCGAACATCGGTCCATCCGACCCCAGACTGCCCGCCCCAGGTTCGACTCCGAACCCAGCCGAGCCGGACCCAGACCAGACCCGGACCGGGCCTAACTGGACCTGGTCCGCACTCAACCGGACCCAACCGGACTCAACCGGACTCAACCGGACCCAACCGGACCTGAACCGGACCCAACCGGACCTGAACCGGACCTGAACCGGACCTGAACCGGACCCAAGCGGACTGGGACTGCATCCAACTAGAACCTGGACCGGACTCAACCCGAACCCGACCCAGAACCATGGGTACAGGCAAGCAACGCGGTCCGCAGAGTGGGTACCGGTCTTGAACCAGGGGCGCTAGGACCTGGGACCAAGACACGAAAGACCGGCGAAGCAGCACCACCACCACAATCATCATCACAGGAACCCAGGAACCCAGAATCAGCACCACGGACAGCGCCCAGAGACGGGGATTTTGAGTGACGGCTAGTCGGGAATTCGCTGAGCCGAACCACAGACCCACCAGAGCTGGATCCCAAAACTGAACTCCGCACCCCGAGGCCCCAGACCTTGGCACGGGGACCCCCTCGAGACGGCGGAACGCTGAGCCCGAGGAAGACGACGCGGCGTTACAGCCTGGACCCCCAGGAGCGAGGTCCCAGGAGACGCCTCGGGTCGCGATGCTGCGAGCGGCGCTGTGGTGGGCGGCGCTGCTGGGACGAGTGGGGATGGTAAGGGTGACGGTGTGCGCCCACGTTCGTTCGCTCACTCACTCGTCCATTCACTCATTCACTCACTCGTTCGTTCACTCTCGCGTTCACCCGTTGATCGCACTTGCTACATCGCTCATTCGTCCGTGCATTCACTCACTCGAGCGCTCGTTCACTCATCAGCTTGCTCACTCGTTCACACATTTACTGATTCACTGACTCATTCACTCAATCGTCCATTCACTCATTCATTCACTCTCGCGTTCACCAATTGATCGCACTTACTACATCGCTAATTCGTCCGTGCATTCACTCAAGCACTCGCTCACTCATCACGTGATTCATTCGTGCACCCGTGACTCACGAATTCACACATTCACCGTCTCGGTCACTCATTCCTTCACTCGATCATTCGGTTATTAAATAACTCATTCATTTATACATTCACTTACTCATTAGCTGACTCCTTCGCTCACCCGTAACTCATGAATTCACATATTCACTGATTCAGTCACTCATTCATTCACTCGATCATTCGGTTATTAAATAACTCATTCATTTATACATTTACTTACTCATTAGCTGACTCCTTCGCTCACCCGTAACTCATGAATTCACATATTCACTGATTCAGTCACTCATTCATTCACTCAATCATTCTGTTATTAAATAACTCATTCATTTATACATTCACTTACTCATTAGATGACTCGTTATCTCACCCGTGAGTCAAGAATTCACATATCCATTGATTCAGTCACTCATTCATTCACTCAATCATTCAGTTATTAAAATCACTCATTCATATATACATGAAGCTGATTGTATCAGCGAAACGTCGTACTACTCAAATTTCAAAATGCTGTTGATTCTCTCTTCAGCACACCGGTGGGCTTAAGAAGTGAATGATTTTGTCCTTTGAAAAACGTGGCATATGTTTTACTGTATGGCCGTGTCGGGTGGTGGAGGGTTACGACACATTTATAAATAACGCGATCTGACCCAAAAACCTATATTATGCATATATACATTCACTTACTCATTAGCTGACTCGTTCGCTCACTCGTAACTCATCAATTCACATATTCACTGATTCAGTCACGCATTCATTCACTCAATCATTCAGTTATTATAATCACTCATTCATATATACATTCACTTACTGATTAGCTGACTCGTTCGCTCACTCGTAACTCATGAATTCACATATTCACTGATTCAGTCACTCATTCATTCACTCAATCATTCGGTTATTAAATAACTCATTCATTTATACATTCACTTACTCACTCGCGTACTCGTTCACTCACCTATGACTCAATAATTAACGTTCTAATTAATCCACTTATTCAGTCACTCATTCATCTATTTGCTTCATCGTTTCTCTCATTGGCTTACTCGTTCCCTTCCTCATTACTCACTATTCCACTCACCCATTTACTTACTCACTGGCCTACTCATTTCATTATTTCATCTACAAATGCATTGACCCACACGCTAATTTAAGCACTCGTTCATTAACTTACTCATTTGAAAATTATCTTACTCATTCCCTTGCTATTTCATTATTTCATTCATTCGCTCATCGGCTCACTCATTCGTTCACACATTAACTGACTCGTTCATTAACTCATTCCCTCACTCATTCTCTTATTCATTCACTCATCCAATCCCTCGTTCGTTTACGCCATCACTAAATCACTCATTCTGGTATTATATTAATCCCTTGCTCATTCAATTATTCTTTCATTCACTTACTCATTCACTCATTAAGTAACGTTTCAACGATTCATCCACACTCTCGTTCACTTTCTCATTCATTCATTCATTCATGGATTAACTGACCTAATAATTACCTTGTTCCCGTGTTCATTCAATTACTCGATCATTCGTTTATTCAATCATGCACGCTCTCATTTACGTCATCACATGCTCATTCATTTACGTCATCATTAGCTCATTCATTTACGTCATTACATGCTCATTCATTTACGTCATCATTAGCTCATTCATTTACGTCATCCAATGCTCATTCATTTACGCCATCACATGCTCATCCATTTACGTCATCATTAGCTCATTCATTTACGTCATCCAATGCTCATTCATTTACGTCATCACATGCTCATTCATTTACGTCATCACATGCTCATTCATTTACGTCATCACACGCTCATTCATTTACGTCATCATTAGCTCATTCATTTACGTCATCACACGCTCATTCATTTTACGTCATCACATGCTCATTCATTTACGTCATCACATGCTCATTCATTTACGTCATCACACGCTCATTCATTTACGTCATCATTAGCTCATACATTTACGTCATCACACGCTGATTCAATTACGTCATCACACGCTCATTCATTTTACGTCATCACATGCTCATTCATTTACGTCATCCAATGCTCATTCATTTACGTCATCACATGCTCATTCATCTACGTCATCACATATTCATTCATTTACTCACTGATTCGCTTACTCGTTCATTCACACAATCACGTACTCACTGCCTCACTCACTTATGAACTCATTCACTTAACTCGTTGTTATTTAATTACAAACTCGTTCATTCACGCTATGACTGATCCATTTACTCACACGTGTCAAACCCTCATCCTGTGACGTATTCACTCACTTCTCATGAAACTATTCAAGCGCTCATTCGCTTATTCATATGTTAATTGCTTCGATGATTCACTTTTGTGTTAACTCACTTAATTCAATTTCGATGTTAAGCTTTCGTAACTGCAGGGATTCATATTCTTGGTTCTTTCGGTAAAGTCACGTAGAAGGGAAATAATAAAAATAATACATTTTAAACAATACAATTCTCACGACTTTTCGATTGCAACACACCTGATGATGATTGCTTGTGTTGCAGTCGAAACGTCGTGAGAATTGTATTGTTTTATTTTTATTATTTTTATTATTTCCCTTCTACGTCACTTAATTAAGTCATTTATGAATTCACTCACGATCATTCGCTGACTCATAATCAGCTCAGGCATGCACTCATCAATTCGCGCATGCATTCAATCATTACATTACTCGTTCTCACACTCGTTCCCATAACTATTCGCTTATCCATTCATTGATTTGGTCATTCAATACATTCGTAATTAACGACTCATTCATATGTTTACACTCACATTCATGTACTCATTCACTCACGCACGCACGCACTCGCTCACACACTCATTCCCACAACCATTCACTTATCCACTCATTTATTTATCCGGTCATTCGTGAAATAATTAATGCACGACTCATTCATTTATGAAGTCATAATTTCCGTTAATTCCTTCACTAACGCACGCAATAGTTCACTCGATAATTCACGTAAATCCTTCACTCACTCGTCCACTCATTCACTTATTTCTACATGAACTCATTCAATGAATAGTTACATAATCTCATCATATATGAACTCATTGGCTTAGGCCTTCACTAAACTCACTCACTGAATGATGGTCACCCTCCTTTGGACAGACCTGACCCCTTCCATAAGCATGTGAACACGCAATCGAAATGTAATAAGTTCAAACTATAACCAATTCAGCACAAGTCCTCGATGGATAGACTATTCCCCGCCATGGGAACGTGGAATGTCATCTCGGTTTCATTGCCGGCCACGGCTAACATCAGCGGCAGTTGAGCTCTCTGAGCCGTCTTCTTGGTTCTTTCGGTAAAGTCACGTAGAAGGGAAGTAATAAAATAATAAAAATAAAACATAATAAAATAAAATAATTATTTTATTTTATAATTATTTTATTTTATTATGTTTTATTTTTATTATTTTATTACTTCCCTTCTACGTGACTTTACCGAAAGAACCAAGAAGATGAATCCCTGCAGTCACGAAAGCTTTAAATCGAAACTCTCTGAGCCGGTCTTGGGTCTCCCCTAGGTCGACTCAACCTCAACACGAGTACCTGGTGCGGTGGTATATAGTAAACATCGCCACTGGGGAGACAAAGGCGGCCGGACGTGGTGCTGGCCACCCACCCCCTCGTGTGCCGTGCCGGTCTTCATAGGTGCTGCTCGCTAACAGCACTTGCCCCAACAGTCTGTTGAGGCTACACGTGGGATCTTTGTCTTTGTGTGTGTGTGTGGGGTGGTGTCGCTGGTGGTTGTGGCATCGCAGCATTCACAGCGCTGCAGGATGAGTGGAGCTGAGTGGAGCTGCTGAGTGGAGCTGTGTGGAGCTGCTGAGTGGAGCTAAGTGGAGCTGCTGAGTGGAGCTGAGTGGAGCTGTGTGGAGCTGCTGAGTGGAGCTAAGTGGAGCTGCTGAGTGGAGCTGAGTGGAGCTGAGTGGAGCTGCTGAGTGGAGCTGCTGAGTGGAGCTGTGTGGAGCTGTGTGGAGCTGCTGAGTGGAGCTAAGTGGAGCTGCTGAGTGGAGCTGAGTGGAGCTGTGTGGAGCTGCTGAGTGGAGCTGAGTGGAGCTGTGTGGAGCTGCTGAGTGGTGCTAAGTGGAGCTGCTGAGTGGAGCTGAGTGGAGCTGAGTGGAGCTGCTGAGTGGAGCTGCTGAGTGGAGCTGTGTGAAGCTGTGTGGAGCTGTGTGGAGCTGCTGAGTGGAGCTGTGTGGAGCTGTGTGGAGCTGTGTGGAGCTGCTGAGTGGAGCTGCTGAGTGGAGCTGAGTGGAGCTGCTGAGTGGAGCTGCTGAGTGGAGCTGAGTGGAGCTGAGTGGTGCTGCTGAGTGGAGCTGCTGAGTGGAGCTGCTGAGTGGAGGTGCTGAGTGGAGCTGAGTGGAGCTGCTGAGTGGAGCTGTTGAGTGGAGGTGCTGAGTGGAGCTGAGTGAAGCTGCTGAGTGGAGCTGTTGAGTGGAGCTGCTGAGTGGAGCTGCTGAGTGGAGCTGCTGAGTGGAGCTGCTGAGTGGAGCTGAGTGAAGCTGCTGAGTGGAGCTGTTGAGTGAAGCTGCTGAGTGAAGCTGCTGAGTGGAGCTGCTGAGTGGAGCTGCTGAGTGGAGGTGAGTGGAGCTGCTGAGTGGAGCTGTTGAGTGGAGCTGAGTGGAGCTGCTGAGTGGAGCTGCTGAGTGGAGCTGCTGAGTGGAGCTGCTGAGTGGAGCTGAGTGAAGCTGCTGAGTGGAGCTGCTGAGTGGAGCTGCTGAGTGGAGCTGCTGAGTGGAGCTGCTGAGTGGAGCTGAGTGAAGCTGCTGAGTGGAGCTGTTGAGTGAAGCTGCTGAGTGAAGCTGCTGAGTGGAGCTGCTGAGTGGAGCTGCTGAGTGGAGGTGAGTGGAGCTGCTGAGTGGAGCTGAGTGGAGCTGAGTGGAGCTGCTGAGTGGAGCTAAGTGGAGCTGCTGAGTGGAGCTGAGTGGAGCTGAGTGGAGCTGCTGAGTGGAGCTGTGTGGAGCTGCTGAGTGGAGCTGAGTGGAGCTGAGTGGAGCTGCTGAGTGGAGCTGCTGAGTGGAGCTGAGTGGAGCTGCTGAGTGGAGCTGCTGAGTGGAGCTGCTGAGTGGAGCTGAGTGGAGCTGAGTGGAGCTGCTGTGTGGAGCTGAGTCGAGCTGAGTGGAGCTGCTGAGTGGAGCTGCTGAGTGGAGCTGAGTGGAGCTGCTGAGTGGAGCTGCTGAGTGGAGCTGCTGAGTGGAGCTGAGTGGAGCTGAGTGGAGCTGCTGTGTGGAGCTGAGTCGAGCTGAGTGGAGCTGCTGAGTGGAGCTGCTGAGTGGAGCTGCTGAGTGGAGCTGTGTGGAGCTGAGCTTGGAGTGGAGCTGAGTGGAGCTGCTGAGGGAGCTGAGTGGAGCTGAAATGTGGAGCCTCTCCACCAAATTGCACAACATCTAGACGGGTAGTTGTTTCTTGTTGTTGTTGTTTGTTGTTGTTGTTTGTTGTTGTTTGTTGTTGTTGTTTGCCACGGACGACATCAAAACTCCCAACACGAGGGTGTGGTGACGGTGACGATGCTGATGCCTGTTGGACGTCAGGATGAGGGCCTTGGCCACGTGCGTGAGTGACGGGTGACCCCCAGTTTCGCGCTGCTGAGTTTGACCGATTTGTTACTAATTAAATCAACCTTTAGTCCACTATCACATCAACAAAGATCCCCCGTATAGCCTCAACAGACTGTTGGGGCAAGTGCTGTTAACGAGGAGCACCTGTGGAGGCCGGAACGGCACACGAGGGAGTGGAGGGCTAGCACCACGCCCGGCCGCCTTTGTCTCCCCAGTGACCATGTTTGATTTACACTTCACCGGGAAATCATTTGAAGCTGAGTCGACCTAGGGGGGGGGGGGCCCAGGACCTCTTTCAGATAATCGTCACCGGTGGTGTTGGTGGCTGTGAGCGGGAATCGAACTCGGGTGGCCGGGTTCGTAGCGCAGCGTAGCGCTAACCACTGCACCACCGCTCCCCACACTCACACACACTCACACACACTCACACACACTCACACACACTCACACACATTCACACACACTCACACACACTCACACACACTCACACCTACAGCCATCAATGCACAATGCATGGCATCCACGCACTCTTCTTCTATCTATATTATCTATATATTGTTATATCTATATATTATCTATATAGTATCTATATATTATCTATATATTATCTATATATTGTTATATCTATATAATATCTACCGACACAATTCACAGCCGTCCCCATTCATTTCTCATTTGAACTCTGAAATATATTTTTTTTATGGGACATTCCCATTTTTATTTTTTACATTTTCCACCCAGACAGGCGATAAGGCAACTCGTTGAGCCGTCACTTGTGATGGTCAGGTCGCTTCTGAAAAATACGTTAACAACTGAGTGGGCTTCACCTGGTAAGATAAAACATAGTTTAGTTGTTATTTTGTTATTTTGCTGTGCCTTTTTACACCTGATGAAGGAAGCTTGTGTTGCCTCCGAAACGTCGTGATTGATTATTTTATTTCTATTATTATTTCTATTATTATTTTAATTCTTCTACCTACGTGACTTTACCGAAAAAAACCTAAGAGTATGAATCCTTGCAGTCACGAAAGCTTCAAATCTAGAATAGTTTAGTAATGTATTTGTATCTATACTCTTTGGTTCTTATTCTTAGGTTTTTTTTCGGTAAAGTCACGTAGGTAGAAGAATTAAAATAATAATAGAAATAATAATAGAAATAAAATAATCAATCACGACGTTTCGGAGGCAACACAAGCTTCCGTCTTCAGGTTTATATAAACGGAGTGGTAGCTTCTGCAATCTCTCATTTACTTGATACAGCAATCGTGCTGTGACGCTACCACCTGAAGACGGAAGCTTGTGTTGCCTCCGAAACGTCGTGATTTTTATTTTATTTTACTTTTTAATGTTTTACCTACGTGACTTTACCGAAAAAACCTAAGAATATGAATCATTGCAGTCACGAAAGCTTCAAATCTAGAACTCTTTGGTTCTGTCGGCAAAGTCACGTAGGTATAAAATAAAAATAACTTGTAATCTATATTTAAGCTACGTGTTTACCTTTTCTCTACTTTGCTCTCCTATCGTATTTTTGATATTATTTCTTGTTGTTACGTCCGAATGGACATCTGTGACCAAGAACGTTGTAGCTCATCGGATTCGTCTCCAGTATAAACACAGATTCTGATCATCGTGGCCAGGGAGGGTTCTGGAATCCTCGAATGGAGGATGATATCCCCTCGACAACAAACGCGATCAGTTGCACACAACGCGTGTGGGTTGATGACGACGACGACGACGATGGCGATGACGTCACAGAAAACCGATTGTGACGTAATCAATGATGTAATGAGAAAAGCCTCGATGGGTGTCATGGCCTTGGGAGCCGTGCCTCGGGATTTACAAACTTGTTGAGGCCACGTGTCAGACCCATAGCATCCAATCTCTCTCGCCGTGTTCGTTGTAAAAACATAATAACGGTGCGGACGTGTGTGTAGGTCGACTGAGCCTTGTACACGTGGACGTAGCGGTAGTGTAGCGGTCAGCGCTACGAACCCGGCGACCCGAGTTCGATTCCCGCTCACGGCCACCAACACCACCGGTGACGATTATCTGAACCGGTCTTGGGCCTCTCCCCTAAGTCGACTCAGCCTCAAATGAGTAGCTGGTGCGATGTGTAAACATCGCCACTGGCGGAAAACAAAGGTGGCCGGGCGTGATGCTGGTCACCCACCCCCTCGTGTGCTGGAACTCAATCGATCATATCTGCATGATGATGATGATGATAATGATGTTGTTGTTATATTTGATACAAAAGCTGAACTTGGTTATTAAGAGCGACGTATGTACTTGCGAGGTTCCAATCAGTGGGGTGCTACGTGCCTGCCACCGTGACGTGTGGATCGAACGCACAAATGATGAATAAACTACAGAGATTTAAAGCGTTCGTGACTGCAGGGATTCATCTTATTGGTTCTTTCGGTAAAGTCGCGTAGAAGGGAAGTAATAAAATAATAAAAAATAAAACATAATAAAATAATTCTTCTTGGTTCTTTCGGTAAAGCCACGTAGAATGGAAGTAATAAAATAATAAAAAATAAAACATAATAAAATAATTCTTCTTGGTTCTTTCGGTAAAGTCACGTAGAAGGGAAGCAATAAAATAATAAAAATAAAACATAATAAAATTGTGAGAATAATTGTATTATGTTTTATTTTTAGTATTTTATTACTTCCCTTCTACGTGACTTTACCGAAAGAACCAAGAAGATGAATCCCTGCAGTCACGAAAGCTTTAAATCAAAATTTAATAAAATAATTCTCACGACGTTTCGGCCACAACGCAAGCAGCCGTCTTCAGGTGGAGAAAAGGTCTTACGACCTTACGACCTTTTCTCGTCTTAGGACCTTACGACCTTTTCTCGACCTTTTCTCCACCTGAAGACGGCTGCTTGCGTTGTGGCCGAAACGTCGTGAGAATTATGTTATTATGTTTTATTTTTATTATTTTATTATTTTCCTTCTACGTGACTTTACCGAAAGAACCAAGAAGATAAACTACAGAGATGTAGTCTTCCATCTACAAGCAGAAGGATGGAGGTGAAGTTTTCTGCCTGAAATGCCTCCGACGCAGGATAAGCGAACACGTGGATGAGAAAAGGCTTTGGGCAGGAGAGACGTTAACACGAATCGAACGTAACACGCGCGCGCGTTTGTATATATATACAAACTCAAGTATACATTGTAATTTGTTATTTTACCAGGTAAGGGCCACTGAGTTGTGTAGACATTTCGGCCAAATACAATAATTCAACAAAGCGGTTTATCGCGTGCAGATGTATAGCAGCCAAACACATTGGCGTACGCTCACAATATTATTCGTGAGAAAAATGTTTTGTTTCTGTGGTTGGGTTAGATCGCGTTAATGTAAATATGTCGTGCAACCCTCCTCCACACAACACAGACAATGAGTGGTTGGCTGTGTCGGGGCACCACGGTTGGCGAGGAGATGTTAACCACCTCGCCTGCTATGCAGGAGGTCGTGGGTTCGATCCCGAACCTGACGCCTGCTGCTGTGTATTTGGAGTTTGCGTCTCTCTCTCTCATCATCATCATCACGGTGGCTAGGAGATGTTAACCACCTCGCCTGGTATGCAGGAGGTCGTGGGTTCGATCCCGAACCTGACGCCTGCTGCTGTATATTTGGAGTTTGCGTCTCTCTCTCTCATCATCATTACCATCATCACGGTAGCTAAGAGATGTTAACTACCTCGCCTGGTCTACAGGAGGTCGTGGGTTCGATCCCGACCCTGACGCCTGCTGCTGTGTATTTGGAGTCTGCGTGTCTCTCTCTCTCATCACCACGGTGGCTAGGAGATGTTAACTACCTCGCCTGGTCTACATGAGGTCGTGGGTTCGATCCCGACCCTGACGCCTGCTGCTGTGTATTTGGAGTCTGCGTGTCTCTCTCTCTCATCACCACGGTGGCTAGGAGATGTTAACTACCTCGCCTGGTATGCAGGAGGTCGTGGGTTCGATCCCGAACCTGACGCCTGATGTATATTTAGAGTCTGAGTGTCTCTCTCTCATCATCATCATCATCATCGCGGTAACTAGGAGATGTTAACCACCTCGCCTGGTCTACAGGAGGTCGTGGGTTCGATCCCGACCCTGACGCCTGCTGCTGTGTATTTGGAGTCTGCGTGTCTCTCTTTCTCATCATCATCATCACGGTGGCTAGGAGATGTTGACTACCTCGCCTGGTATGAAAGAGGTCGTGGGGCTCGATCCCGAAACTGACGCCTGCTGCTGTATATTTGGAGTCTGCGTGTCTCTCTCTCTCATCATCATTATCACAATGGCTAGGAGATGTTAACTACCTCGCCTGGTATGCAAGAGGTCGTGGGCTCGATCCCGAACCTGACGCCTGCTGCTGTATATTTGGAGTTTGCGTCTCTCTCTCACCATCATTACCATCATCAAGGTAGCTAGGAGATGTTAACTACCTCGCCTGGTATGCAGGAGGTCGTGGGTTCGATCCCGACCCTGATGCCTGCTGTATATTTGGAGTCTGCGTGTCTCTCCCATCATCATCACGGTGGCTAGGAGATGTTCACTACCTCCCCTGGTATACAGGAGGTCGTGGGTTCGATCCCGAACCTGACGCCTGATGTATATTTGGAGTCTGAGTGTCTCTCTCTCATCATCATCATCATCATCGCGGTAACTAGGAGGTGTTAACCACCTCGCCTGGTCTACAGGAGGTCGTGGGTTCGATCCCGACCCTGATGCCTGCTGTATATTTGGAGTCTGCGTGTCTCTCTCATCATCATCACGGTGGCTGGGAGATGTTGACTACCTCGCCTGGTATGCAAGAGGTCGTGGGCTCGATCCCGAACCTGACGCCTGCTGCTGTATATTTGGAGTCTGCGTTTCTCTCTCTCTCTCTCAGTGGTCGCGTGGATTTTTCTGCGGGTCCTTCGGTGTTTCGCTCCACATTTGAAAAGAACACGCATCGAGGAGTATTTGTCTGCTACGAATGTCCACGTGATGATGAGCCACTTGAATGAGGTGTCATCTGTGGGCAGGTCGCTTCCGACAAAGAGTTGCGTAGCTCAGTGAGCCTTAGCTGGTAAAATAAAAACATATATCTAGTTCATACTCGTTGCTTCTTTCGGTAAAGTCACGTATGTAGAAAATAAATCACGACGTTTCGGGCGCAACACAAGCGTCTGTCAGCAGGAAAGCGTTCCCACCTGATTTAAATTTCGATTTAAAACTTCTTTCGTGACTGCAGGGATTCGTCTTCTTGGTTCTTTCGGTAAAGTCACGTAGAAGGGAAATAATAAAATAACAAAAATAAAACATAATAAAATATTTGATTTTGTTATGTTTTATTTTTATTATTTTATTACGTAATAAAATATTTGATTTTATTGTGTTTTATTTTTATTATTTTATTACTTCCCTTCTACGTGACTTTACCGAAAGAACCAATAAAATATTTGATTTTATTATGTTTTATTTTTATTATTTTATTACTTCCCTTCTACGTGACTTTACCGAAAGAACCAAGAAGAAGACTTACCCACCTGATGACGGACGCTGGTGTTGTGCCCGAAACGTCGTGATTTGTTTGATTTTCTACCCACGTGACTTTACCGAAAGAGCACAGAGTATGGATTCCTGCAGTCACGAAAGCTTCAAATCAAGATGTGGTTTATATAATTTAGTAAGATTCGTCACGCTGTGAACAGAACACGCCAATTAGTTACCACTTCAGCGCCACCGCAAGGATGTAGAGGTGGCCAGCACCACGCCCGGCCGCCTTTGTCTCCCCAGTGACGATGTTTACACACCGCACCAGGTACTCGTTTGAGGCTGAGTCGACCTAGGGAGGCCCAGGACCGTTTCAGATAATCGTAACTGATGTGGGCAGTGAGCGGGAAACGAACTCGGGTCGCCAGGTTCGTAGCGCAGCGCGCAGACCGCTACACTACCGCTCCCTACACACAGACACACACACTGACACATACACACACTGACACACACACACAGAGACACACACACTGACACACACACACACTGACACACACACACTGACACACACACACACAGACACACACACTGACACACAGACACACTGACACACACACGCACTGACACACACACACACACTGACACACACACACACACTGACACACACGCACTGACACAAAGATAAAGCCACATATCCCCTGTATAGCCTTAACAGACTGTAGGGGCAAGTGCTGTTAGCGAGCACCTGACACACACACACTGACACAAAGATAAAGACAAAGATCCCCCTATAGCCTTAACAGACTGTAGGGGCAAGTGCTGTTAGCGAGCACCTGACACACACACACTGACACACACATACAATCGGTGGTGCTTACGTAGTAAGGAAGTCACTGGGACCTACGCACTTTTAAATCATCTAGATTATGAACTAATTTATTTATAACTTATTTTAGTGTTCCGTTTGCTGAAGTTCAATATACACGCATATATAGGCACACACAGAGACTCATAGACTCACACAGAGACCCATAGACTCACACAGAGACCCATAGACCTCACACAGAGACTTATAGACTCACACAGAGACTCATAGACTCACACAGAGACCCATAGACTCACACAAAGACCCATATACTCACACAGTGACTCATAGACTCACACAGAGACACATAGACTCACACAGAGACCCATAGACTCACACAGAGACCCATAGACTCGCACAGAGACCCATAGACTCACACATAGACCCATGTACTCACACAGAGACCCATAAACTCACGCATAGACCCATAGACTCACACAGAGACCCACAGACTCACACAGAGACACATAGACTATCACGGAGACCCATAGACTCATACGGAGACCCATAGACTCACACAGAGACCCATAGACTCACACAGAGACACATAGACTCACACAGAGACCCATAGACTCACACAGAGACACATAGACTCACACAGAGACCCATAGACTCACACAGAGACTCATAGACTCACACAGAGACTCATAGACTCACACAGAGACCCATAGACTCACACAGAGACTCATAGACTCACACAGAGACCCATAGACTCACACACAGACTCATAGACTCACACAGAGACACATAGACTCACACAGAGACCCATAGACTCACACAAAGACCCATATACTCACACAGTGACTCATAGACTCACACAGAGACTCATAGACTCACACAGAGACCCATAGACTCACACAAAGACCCATATACTCACACAGTGACTCATAGACTCACACAGAGACTCATAGACTCACACAGAGACTCATAGACTCACACAGAGACCCATAGACTCACACGGAGACCCATAGACTCACACAGAAACCCATAGACTCAGAGACCCACAGACTCACACGGAGACCCACAAACTCACACAGAGACCATATACTCACACAGAGACCCACAGACTCACACAGAAACCCACAGACTCACACAGAGACTTATAGACTCACACAGAGACTCATAGACTTATACATAGACTCATAGACTCACACAGAGACCCATAGACTCACACAGAGACCCATAGACTCACACAAAGACCCATATACTCACACAGAGACTCATAGACTCACACAGAGACACATAGACTCACACAGAGACCCATAGACTCACACAGAGACTCATAGACTCACACAGATACTCATAAGCTCACACAGAGACCCATAGACTCACACAGAGACTCATAGACTCACACAGAGACTCATAGACTCACACAGAGACCCATAGACTCACACAGAGACCCATAGACTCACACAGAGACCCATAGACTCACACAAAGACCCATATACTCACACAGTGACTCATAGACTCACACAGAGACACATAGACTCACACAGAGACTCATAGACTCACACAGAGACCCATATACTCACACAGTGACTCATAGCCTCACACAGAGACCCATAGACTCACACAGAGACCCATAGACTCACACAGAGACACATAGACTATCACAGAGACCCACAGACTCACACGGAGACCCACAAACTCACACAGAGACCCATATACTCACACAGAGACCCACAGACTCACACAGAACCCACAGACTCACACAGAGACTTATAGACTCACACAGAGACTCATAGACTCATACATAGACCCATATACTCACACAGATACCCATAGACTTACACAGAGACCCCATAGACTCACACAGAGACCCATAGACTCACACAGAGACTCATAGACTCACACAGAGACTCATAGACTCACACAGAGACTCATAGACTCACACAGAGACTCATAGACTCACACAGAGACCCATAGACTCACACAGAGACCCATAGACTCACACAGAGACCCATAGACTCACACAGAGACCCATAGACTCACACAGAGACCCATAGACTCACACAGAGACTCATAGACTCACACAGAGACTCATAGACTCACACAGAGACCCATAGACTCACACAGAGACCATAGACTCACACAGAGACCCATAGACTCACACAAAGACCCAATATACTCACACAGTGACTCATAGACTCACACAGAGACACATAGACTCACACAGGAGACCCATAGACTCACACAGAGACCCATATACTCACACAGTGACTCATAGCCTCACACAGAGACCCATAGACTCACACAGAGACCCATAGACTCACACAGAGACACATAGACTATCACAGAGACCCTAGACTCACACGGAGACCCATAGACTCACACAGAAACCCATTGACTCAGAGACCCACAGACTCACACGGAGACCCACAAAACTCACACAGAGACCCATATACTCACACAGAGACCCACAGACTCACACAGAAACCCACAGACTCACACAGAGACTTATAGACTCACACAGAGACTCATAGACTCATACATAGACCCATATACTCACACAGAGACCATAGACTTACACAGAGACCCATATACTCACACATAGACCCATAGACTCACACAGAGACTCATAGAAAATAGCCTCACACAGAGACTCATAGACTCACACAGAGACTCATAGACTCACACAGAGACTCATAGACTCGCACAGACACCCATAGACTCAGAGTCCCATAGACTCAGAGTCCCATAGACTCTCACAGAGACCCACAGACTCACACAGAGACTCATAGACTCACACAGAGACTCATAGACCCACACAGAGACCTCATAGACTCACACAGAGACCCTAGACTCACACAGAGACCCATAGTCTCACACAGAAACCCATAGACTCACACAGAAACCCATAGACTCACACAGAGACCCATAGACTCATACAGAGACCCATAGACTCACACAGAGACTCAGAGACTCACACAGATACTCATAAACTCACACAGAGACCCATAGACTCACACAAAGACTCAGAGACTCACACAGATACTCATAGACTCACACAGAGACCCATAGACTCACACAGAGACCCATAGACTCACACAGAGACCCATAGACTCACACAGAGACCCATAGACTCACACAGAGACCCATAGACTCACACAGAGACCCATAGACTCACACAGAGACTCATAGACTCACACAGAGACCCATAGACTCACACAGAGACCCATAGACTCACACAGAGACCCATAGTCTCACACAGAAACCCATAGACTCACACAGAAACCCATAGACTCACACAGAGACCCATAGACTCATACAGAGACCCATAGACTCACACAGAGACTCAGAGACTCACACAGATACTCATAAACTCACACAGAGACCCATAGACTCACACAGAGACTCAGAGACTCACACAGATACTCATAGACTCACACAGAGACCCATAGACTCACACAGAGACTCATAGACTCACACAGAGACCCATACACACACAGAGACCCATAGACTCACACAGAGACCCAGAGACTCACACAGAGACCATAGACTCACACAGAGACCCATAGACTCACACAGAGACTCATAGACTCACACAGAGACCCATAGACTCACACAGAGACCCATAGACTCACACAGAGACCCATAGTCTCACACAGAAACCCATAGTCACACAGAAACCCATAGACTCACACAGAGACCCATAGACTCATACAGAGACCCATAGACTCACACAGAGACTCAGAGACTCACACAGATACTCATAAACTCACACAGAGACCCATACTCACACAGAGACTCATAGACTCACACAGAGACCCATAGACTCACACAGAGACCCATAAACTCGCACAGAGACCCATAGATCACACATAGACCCATGTACTCACACAGAGACCCATAACTCACACATAGACCCATAGACTCACACAGAGACCCACAGACTCACACAGAGACACATAGACTATCACGGAGACCCATAGACTCACACGGAGACCCATAGACTCACACAGAGACCCATATACTCACACAGAGACCCACAGACTCACACAGAGACCCACAGACTCACACATAGACTCATAGACTCACACAGAGACCAACAGACTCACACATAGACCATAGACTCACACGGATGATCCATAGACTCACACAAAGACCCGCAGACTCACACAGACACCCATAGACTCACACAGAGACCCATAGACTCACACAGAGACCCATAGACTCACACAAAAACCCACAGACTCACACAGACACCCATAGACTCACACAGACCCAGAGATTCACACAGACACCCATAGACTCACACAGAGACCCATAGACTCACACAGAGACTCATAGACTCACACAGAGACACACAAACTCACACAGAGACCCATAGACTCACACATAGACCCACAGACTCACACAGAGACTCATAGACTCACACAGAGACCCATAGACTCACACAGAGACCCATAGACTCACACAGAGACCCATAGACTCACACAGAGACCCATAGACTCACACAGAAACTCATAGACTCACACAGAAACCCATAGACTCACACAGAGACCCATAGACTCACACAGAGACCCACAGACTCACACAGAGACCCATCGACTCACACAGAGACCCATAGACTTACACAGAGACCCACAGACTCACACAGAGACCCATCGACTCACACAGAGACCCATAGACTCACACAGAGACCCACAGACTCACACAGAGACCCATCGACTCACACAGAGATCCATAGACTCACACAGAGACCCATAGATTCACACAGACACCCATAGACTCACACAGAGACCCATAGACTCACACAGAGACTCATAGACTCACACAGAGACACACAACTCACACAGAGACCCATAGACTCACACATAGACCCACAGACTCACACAGAGACCCATAGACTCACACAGACACCCATAGACTCACACAGAGACCCATAGACTCACACAGAGACCCATAGACTCACACAGAGACCCATAGACTCACACAGAGACCCATAGACTCACACAGAAACTCATA